>NW_019418077.1:15666-20321 GCF_000390285.2 Anoplophora glabripennis | reverse complement strand
GTCACTTTTCGCTAAAATTGATGGTTTTCCCTGCAAAGTGAAAAAACTGTTTTCCTCACTTATTTGTTTAAATAGAAAAGTTAGCTAATAAAAGTTTTTGACTCACGAGACGAGAGATGTCTTGTATTATGTTCCTTTAGACAATTTTATTATAATGTGGCGGATAGGACTTTTTTCGAGTAAAAATTTAATTTACTTGGTCTATACGACAGTTCTGCTAAAATTAAGATCAGGAATGATTTTATAAAATGTCGCTTTACTCCGTAACGGTGCCTATTATGTAGAAAACGTAAGAATGCTTTTTGGTAGAACAATGTACGGACAATTGAAATTACTGAATTAGTACTAGTGCACTGTGGCATTCACCACACAAGATTTGAGAACAATTGATTTATAACTCTAAGAGATATTAACAAAAAATTTAAAAATAAATTCAACTTCAACACCCTGTATTTCGGAAAGGGTTTAGATTTCGAAATAAGTTTATATAGCAAAGTCCCTTTAATTTTATCGGATCTACCTTTTCCTGAATTTTTTCATAATAAAAATGGGACACCCTGTATACAGGGTGTCAGAAAGAATGGGAACACTAAACTGGAGATACTATACACCAAAATATTATGTTTGAGCTCATCATGCCTTATACGAATGTCGCTGGTTTAAGAAATACAGGGTGTTCAAGGTTTCAATTTTATTCTGAAATTTCTCAATAACTGAGAAAGTTTTGATAGCAAGACTCTGAAACTTGGTAGTGTTGGGTTTTTTGGTGTGAAAATTATGAATTTGAAGCTTATTTTATTGTTGCTCCTAGAGGGCGCTAGTTTCACCATATTACTTAGGTAAATCAGAACATATTTTTTTTATCTGTCGAGCTATGCTTTAAAAAATCTAAAAGAACGTTCAATTCTACATGAAATATGTACTCTTGTTTAGGTCCCCTAACGTTATCGGTTTCTGAGTTATTTGCATTTAAAAGTTTCAATTTATTTTGTGGTGATTTTCTTTCAAGCGCTGCTATTGCTATTTCTTTTCTAAGTAGGGTTGTGTCAAATTTTCATGTAAATAAATATTAATGTATTTTGCGTGCGTCTGATTTATTATTCGTGCAAAATTATTAGCTAGTGATCAAAAAATGCCATAATATAATAATTTTTCCAACAGTGATGCATATGATTTGTGTTTTTATTCAGGCTAATTTTAATGAACATGTGGCCGCCCGAAGATATGTGCAATTGTACCCAAATAGATTATCTAATTATAAACTATTCAGAAATCTTTACAATCGCTTAAACGGCCAAAAAGTAACCATGGTACTCCAAAATCTATCACAGTCGATGAAGAAGAGAAAATTTTACTACTCGTACCTACTCATCGGTTAAGTGCGGCAACGTCCATTTATAGAATTTTGAAAAAAGAAATGCTCCATCATGTCCCTCCATGTCATTATACTCCGGTTCAGCAGTTATTGCCTCAAGATTTACCAGCTCGCCTACAATTTGCTCAGTTTATAAAAAATATGTAAACGGAAAACCCAGTATTACGGCAGCAGTAAATGCAGTAATATTTCGTTCGTGGTATGTGGTGGTTTATTTCTACGAGCGGCACGTGTGAATGTTTTCGTTTAGGCGTCTACGGATATTATAGTTATTAAAATGAATAGCGTTTCGTTTTTACAAAAAACTTTATTTGTTTCTCTGCGGATAAACTAAAAATAAAAGAATTAGGTGGGCTAACACCACAATTAAATATTGAAGTTAGTGGAACAACCCGAAGTAAAAGTTATAAAAGACAATTTAACAATAATGTATACACAAAAGCAGAGTAGGTGTGCGGGTGTGATATCAAAAATACACTGTTTTGTTTTCCGTGCTTACTTTTCGATGGGGATAAAGCTTGGACAATATACAGTGTGAAAGATTTAAGTCATTTAAGTCATTAGGTAAAATAAACATAAGAAGTCAGTTAGATTCTGGCTATTGGGATAATATACGGAAACACAATGAACAGGTAACGAAAAATCGTTACGTATTATCTAAAATCATAGATTGCAAAAAATTTTGCGGAGCTTTCGAATTAGCACTTCGCTGACACGACGAGACAGAAAATTCAGACAACCCTGATGTGTTTCGTGGACTCATAAATTTTAGTGCAGATCTTGAGGAAAATTAAAATTCGTTGAATCGTTGGTAAACCTCACAAACGATTTTTTTGTTTATAAACAATATTCAATAATTTAATAAAATATATGTATTTAGTTTATTCCAATTTATTTATATCGTCAGTAGGTAATTCATGAATAGATACTTCAAAAAAGTATCAATTTCAAAAATCGTTCTTGTGAAAATCTGTATTTTTGTATACATGGAAATTCAGAAGAATTCAGAAGTGCCAGGAAAACGTGTGACCTTGAAAATTTTAAAATTTTTCGCATGCGGCGCCATTTACAGACTCCGGGCACTTAATATCCCGGAATTCAATTCAACAAATGTAACAACCCTAAGCAGAACACATTCAATCAATGTTCACGTGACACCACTGATTGTGAGATTCCGCATGCTGTAAAACAAAGACATTTTCAGCATGAGTTCAAAGAATATTTGGTGTGGTTTAATTTCTGTTTTTTTCATAGGACCTTTTGAATTGGAACTGGACCTCATTATTTAAGCTTTCTTCAACATAATTTAAACGAGCTTCTAGATGATGTACCACTCGCTTTAAGAGAGAGTATGTGGTTTACGCACGACGGTGCACCACCATATTTTGCCTTACCAGTACGCCAGTATTTAAATGAATATTTTCCTCATCGGTGGATTGGCCGTGGGAATGAATTTAGTTGGCCACCAAGAAGTCCAGACTTAAACCCTCTGGACTTCTCAGTGTGGTCAAACTTGAAGGATGTGGTGTATCGTGAAGAAATTAATTCTGTTGAAGAGTTGCGGCAGAAAATACAAGTAACCGCAAATGCATTTAAAAATAATAGGGACATTTTGTTTAATATTCAGAGACATTTAAAAGTGTATAATAAAATGTATTGAGGTAGGTGGTAAACACTTCTAGCATTTGTTTTACGGTTTGTTATTATTACTATTATCAATAATTGTTATTGTTATTTTCATCTTTTGAGAATAAAAATCACTACAAAATACATTGAAACTTTTAAATGAAAATAATTCAGAAACAGATAAAGTTAGGCGACTTAAACAAGAGTACATTTTGTATGTAGAATTGAACGTTCTTTTAGATTATTAGCTTTTTCTAAGCATAGCTCAACAGATTAAAAAAATATGTTCTGATTTACCTAAATAATACAATGAATCTAGCGCCCTCTAGGAGCAACGTCAAAATAAGCTTCAAATTCGTAATTCTCACACCGAAAAACCCAACACTACCAATTTTCAGAGTCATGCTATCAAAAGTTTCTGAATTATTGAGAAATTTCAGAATAAAATTTAAACCTTGAACACTGTATTTCTTAACCCAGTGACATTCGTATAATGCATGATGAGCTCAAACATAATACTTTGGTGTCTAGTATTTTCAGTTTACTGTTGACCCATTATTTCTGACTCACCCTGTATATATAAGTATGGGAGCATCAACATTAGCAACATGAGTCGGCAGCGTAAGAACGCTGTATCATCAATTTTGATACTTGTACGACAATAGCTGTTTAAGGCAGTCTGTATTAGAATCTCGTTCTGTAATTATTATTTCATAATAAAATTTAATTTCTAAAATTATTTTTTAAAAAGGCCTAAACAGTAATCGGTAATTTGAGTAGCGCAGTAGGATTGGTCAATTGGTACTAAGTAACATAATATCAGTTCGTTTCAACGATTTATTGACCATTAAAAAAAAATTCGGACTTTTTGGTGACTTTATCGCGAGTTACGAAACTGTTCCGAGTGAAGTGTAGAAGTGTCCATCTAGGTGAAAGGGAGTAGACTAGCGAGCAGTGGCGGCTCGTGACATTGAGAATAGGTGAAGCATATTTATTGATTGACTAAAAAAAAAGCGCCACAGGCGAAAATTTTCAAATTTTCAAGGTCAAACGGCTTTAAATGAATCTGGAAATTTTAGTTGCATTTGCAATATTACCGAAAAACTGTCGTTGGCGAGAAGGATTTTAATTTAGATTTTATAAAAAATAGAAATATTAGTTCGGCTCGTGGACTTAATCATAGGTACAGATACAGATGTTAAGCGGGATTGTTAAATCCATCCTTATTCCACACGCCCGATTTTACACTCGCAATTAAACACGGCATACAAAAAAGTTTTTTTAAATAAACACATCCACACAATCACTTACACTCCGAATACCATTCAATCCGAAACTTCCGAACATACACTTTGTCTTTTGACCTCCCCCTTTTTTCCACATCGAGAGAAGGTACAGGTCTTTCGCAATTTAAAAAATCTTTTTTGTCCTCAATTTTCGGTCTGGAAAATGGCATTTCCAATAAAATACATACAGGATCGTGCATAGGAAACATTTCTACAAATTATTGATATAAAACAAATATTAATAAAGAACCATTATAACCGTGCACTGGGCAACGTATCGTATAAACTGTTTACACACGATAGACAGGCGATGCGCGATGACGATGAGAATGCTGCTTCAACTTTTGCATCACTCGTTCTCCCAGGCC
>NW_019418077.1:0-15218 GCF_000390285.2 Anoplophora glabripennis | reverse complement strand
CTGTTACTGTAAGTACACGAATGTCTTATAGAGGTCAACTTGAATATAATTCAGAAAACTCCGAAGATTCTGATTCATTCTCACCCACACTAAATCGTCTTAGGTTCCAATTAACAAATTTTAATTTTAACAGTCAAAATAATTCAACAAACATGACTGAACCTGGTACAAATGTATTACCTGTTCTAAAACAAGAGTATCTAAATATGATACCAGAATTTAACGGACAAACCGAACTTTTACCAAGGTTTATAGAAATAAGTGAAAAATTAGTAAAAAAATTTTACAACACTGCTGATCAAACAGACTTTCAAAATGAATATTTGATGTCTAGCATCTTAGCAAAAATTAAAGGCGAAGCCGCTATAAATATTTCATCTTGTATAATAAATAATTGGAATGACTTAAAACTAGCACTTCTCAATGCTTACGCTGATAAAAGGGATATTTATACGCTTAACATTGAGATGACAGAATGCAAACTGGAAAACGAATCTCCATTGGAATTTTACACGCGGATACAAAAGTTATTGAATTTACAAACCTCATATATCGCGACACACAGTGAAGGCGCGGAAAGTGTAATTTTAGTTAATTATCACAGAAATTTAGCATTAAGAGTTTTATTAAGAGGTCTCAAGGATCCATTAGGTTCTTTGATGGGAACCAAAAATCCCGCAGATTTAAATAGTGCATTAAATATGCTAACAAACGATTTTCAGTTGGAAAGCACTCATACCAGAGCAGCTAAACCAAAAATTATTAACAAAAATACGAATGAAAATTAAATGAATTTTCAAAATAAATTATTTAGACCTAACAATCAACATCAACTCCAATTAACAAATTTCCCTCACAATCCTCAATTTGCATAAAGACCAATGCACTCCAGTCAAGGTGCCAGTCCTTCACATAGTCAAAATAATTACAGATTAGGTCCTTCCACCAACCAAAATGTTTTTATACCCGGTTTATCAAAGAATCAACCGCAATGATTATTTCGACAACAAATACGTACAAACCTGGACAGAATTTGCAAATCCAAAATCGTGGTTATCGACCTAACCAAAATCATTTCGCAATAACAATAAAACTCGACCTAACTATATAGTAGAGGAATTGTATAATATAGATGACCAACCGTCAATCGAAATGCCTGATGAAAACTGTTATGACGAAAACGCCGAAAATTCTCAAAATGAGTTTTTTCGGAAAACGAAATTGTAGAACTGAGCGACCAAGATCACCAATTTTTGAATTAATGAACATGAATTATAATGAAAGTAAGCTTCCATTTATTAATTTTCCCGAATATAATCTAAAAGCATTAATTGACACAGGAAGCACAAAATCTTTTATAAAACCCGAAATTGCTAAAAAATTCTTTAAATATTTTATTCAACCAGATCCATTTAGAATTCGTACGGCACACGGTACATCTGTAGAAAACTACAGTACTTGTATATCTTTTCCAAAAGTTTTTAATGAGAAAAATGTTCTTTTAAAATTCTATTTTGTTTAATTTTCATGTCGACTTTGATTGCTTATTGGGCGTTGATAATTTAAAATTATTAAAAGCTAACATTAATTTAGTAGATGATATTTTAGTAACCCCTAACAATCAACTAAATATTTATTACTATAAAGCCTCGAATGTTGAAACAAATTGTATCACAGTACAACCAAGATGCGAACAAATAATTAAGGTAAACCTTCAAAATATAAAAAAGGTGACGTCATAATTCCTTAGACTAAAATTTCAGATTTAGAAATATCCGAATGTCTCATGCACGTAGAAAATTCTCAAACCATATGTACAGTTCTGAATCCTTCAGATTCTCCAAAAATCATGAAGATGGTCGAACCTATTGAAGTAATTAATTTCGACCAGTATTCTGTAACTTTACCTTCACATCCAAATTTAAACAATTACTATATCGAAAAATATAAATTTGATGTTTCCAAAATTAGAACTGACCACATGAATTCTGAGGAACGCGATGCAATTTTAAAATTAATAAAATAATATTCCCACATTTTTTATATCGAAGGTAGTAACTTAACATTTATCAATGAGATCAAACACAGGATAAAAGCATCCGACGAAATTCCGGTGTATACAAAGTTTTATCGATACCCCGAAATACACAAAAACGAGATACGAACAGAAATACAAAGCTTACTCGACCAAAAAATAACAAGACCTTCTTGTTCGCCTTGGTCATCGCCTAATTTGGGTGGTTCCCAAAAAGATTGACGCATCAGGAAAGCGGAAATGCCGGATAGTCGTTGACCACCGCAAGTTAAATGAAAAAACCATAGGTGACAGGTATCCGTTACCAAATATTACGGATACGTTAGACAAACTAGGTCGTTGTCAATATTTTTCAACTCTCAATCTGGCCATCAGATTGAGATGGTTGAAGAAGACATCCCTAAAACTGCATTTAACACTGAGCAAAGACATTTTGAGTATCTTAGAATGCCCTTCGGTCTTAGGAACACTCCAGCGACCTTCCAAAGGGTCTTCCAAAACATCTTAAGAGGATTACAAAATGATAGGTGTCTTGCATACCTCGACGCTATAATAATATTTTCGACAAGTCTTCAAGAACACATAGATGGACTTCATTAAGTTTTCGATCGTTTAAGAGCCGCAAATTTTAAAGTACAACTTGATAAGTCAGAATTTCTCCGCACGGAAGTCGCATATTTAGGTCATATCGTCACACCCGACGGGATAAAGCCAAACCCGGACAAAATTAGGGCTATACAAAGTTTCCCAATTCCATCAAATTCGAAACAACTTAAAGGTTTCCTCGGTTTATTAGGTAATTATCGCAAATTTATCAAAGATTTCGCAAAAGTGACAAAACCACTAACAAAATGCCTTAAAAAGGACGCAACTATAAATACTGACTTATGTTAGCTGCTTTGAATTATGTAAAAATCTAGTAATAAATCAACCAATTTTGCTGAACCATTCATTCTAACAGATGCGAGCAACATATGCTCTAGGCGCTGCATTATCTCAAGGTGAAATCGGTACGGATTTACCAGTAGCTTTTGCTAGCAGAACTCTAAGCGAGTCCGAAGTCAATTACTCGACTATCGAAAAAGAGCTTTTGGTAATAGTCTGACCAATGAAATATTTTCGCCCATATTTATTTGGCAGAAAATTTTAAATAGTTACAGATCACAGACCATTACAATGGCTGTTTTCTCTTAAGGAGCCAAATTCCAAATTAGTGCGTTGGCGTCTAAAACTTGAGTCTGAATATGAAATTATTTACAAAAAAGGATCAGTTAATAAGAATGCTGACGCCCTGTCTCGAATCGAATTTAACTTAAACGAAGCCGGACCATCAAAACCTCCGATTTTCGAATATATAGGCGAGTTCAATGAAACATTGAACCCTATTCGTCAAAACAACGAATCCGTCGTTGCTGAAGCAGGAGATTAAGACAACCAATAAATCATTAGCGAAAATGATGATGCTAGAGTTCATTCAAATCACGAAAACCCTATTAGTCCAAGCATTATAGAGAAATGCTTACAGAAATTATTACCTGGACAAAAAAAATATGACCGTATAGAAAATTAAATTTTAAATTGAGTTTCTTGTTCTTTAAACTCGATCCAATATGGCGAACATGGTTAAAAAAATTCGCAAAGTTGAAAAAAACGTTTTTTTTTAAATAACTAAAAAAATATAGCACGGATTGAAAAATTTTAAATGAGAAAGTTGTAGATTTTAAAAAGATCTATTGACTGATTTTTTGAAAGTATCTATTGCTTTGTTACTTACCCAAAAAAGTGCAACTTATTCAAAGTCATTTTTTGATCCTTAAAATTAATAAAATCGTCAACATTTTTTAACAGCATGATAATATAACTCTTTACGAAGAAAATAAACCGAAAATCGTTACTGTAGGGCTACCCGCTGAGAAGATCTAGCCAATTTTCGAGAGCGCCTTTTTTTCAAAAAATCGATATATCTCGAAAAATAATAAATATTTTTTAATTTTTCAAAAATGTACTTTTTTGGCTTGCCGCGGGCTATGCTTGTAGTAAATAGTAAATATGGGCACGTAAATGTAAACGAGTTATAGAAGAAGAGAAAAGAGAAGATTTTTAACGGTTTTTTCGATATATCTCGAAAAGTAACAAAGCAATCGGTACTTTCAAACAATCAGTCGATAGATCTTTTTAAAACCTACAACTTTCTTATTTAAAATTTTTCAATCCGTGCTATATTTTTTTAGTTATTTTAGAAAAACCGTTTTTTTCAACTTTGCGATTTTTTTAAACCATGTTCGCCATATTGGATCGAGTTTAAAGAACAAGAAACTCAATTTAAAATTTAATTTTCTATACGGTCACCTTTTTTTTGTCCAGGTAATAATTTCTGCAAATTTAACATTAATCCGTGACAGAATGCTTGGACTATATAATCGGTGTACCAATCGTAGATTGTCCCGTAAATTTTGGCAAAAATCACATAATAATATTACAAGCTTTCGTCCCAGCAGATCCATCTGTTATTAAATTATATAAAACAAAACAACGTACAATCGTACAATTTTCAGAAAACAAATTTGAACCAGATATTATAAAATTCGTTGAAGAACGAGTAGTTCCGAAAGTAAAATATTTTTAAAATTTCAGGATTCTAGATGAGAAAATAAGAGCAGTTTGCTTATAAACGTATGTCCGCAAATGATTCGTTTTCCGAGATACGGGGTGTCAAAGTTTTTCTTAAAAACTGACGATTTAATTTATTGCTCTGAAACCGGTCGAGATGTGCAAATGAAATTTGGTGGGTTTTAAGAGGTAGTTATTGCGCATTTTTTGACACGCAATTAAGAATTTTATGTTCATCATTGGCGCGCGTACGGGTAATAATCTCAATTTTTTTAAAGAAAAAAATGGTACGCCACTGAGATATTACAAATTAAAAATCATTTTTGAATTCCTCGTTCAATTTGTGACAAAAAATCTCTCTTGCCTTTTCTTCGTATGGGGCGCCGTTTTGATGCAAAAAAATAAAACATCTTAACGCGTATTTTTTATTTCTTTAATACATTATCAAGAACTATCTAATACAATAACATTAAACCAGAACAATAACAGAAAATAACACTAATAAAATTTTGAAAAGGCGCAAAGCTACAACAAATGTTCAAAATGACCTCCCTCAGACGTGACACAAGATTCAACTCTTCGCCTCATTGATTGTCGTATTCGCGCAAATATTCCTGGTATATTTCTTATTGTCTCACAGCCGACTATAATTCGATTCCTCAGGTCATCAACATTTTCAACGGGAGTGGAATAAACTAATGACTTAAGAAAACCCCAAATGCAAAAATCAAGAGGATTTAAATCCGGCGATCGAGCAGGCCAATGTTCCGTACCTCCCCTACCTATCCAACGATTTGGATATACTGTGTCTAAGTGATTACGTACATTAATGCTAAAATGGGCTGGTGCACCATCATGCATGTACCATAGGTGTTGTCTCAGCTGTAGAGGAATTTCTTCAAGAAGAACAGGTAACTCTTCCTGTAGGAAATTAAGATAAGATTCGCCTGTTAGTCGTTGTGGGAGGAAATATGGACCGATTAAATGATCATCAATTACCCCAAGCCATACATTTGCGGAAAACTGATGCTGAAAATGAGCTTCAAAGATTCCATGGGGGTTTTCCTTAGCCCATAAGTGATTGTTATGGAAATTTCATATACACTGTCGTCTAAAAGTAGCCTCGTCAGTAAACAAAAGGGCATTTAAAAAATTAGGAATTTGAGCGATTTGATGATTAATCCATTGGCAAAAAAATAGGCGCGGAAAAAAGTCTCTACGTAGTAGAGCTTGCACACGTTCAATATGAAACGGATACAATTGCTGTTCTTTAAGAATTTTAAATACAGTGAAGTTGCTTACATTCAATATGTTGGCAATTTTTCGAGTACTTGTTTCAGGTGACTCCGCAATTAACTCGAGAACTGCTTCTTCTAGTTGCACAGTTCGTACTTCTCGAGGGCGCCCACAGTCAACCGTTTGTTTCTTAAATGAACCATTTTCGCGCAAACGTTGATGAAGACGAGCAAATATTGTGTGATGAGGTACCCTACGTCCTGGATACAACTCAGCATACAATCGTCGAGCTTGCCGACCATTTCCATTACTTCGACCATAGACAAAATGCATGTCTGACAATTCCGCATTTGTAAAATTTTCCATTCTTTTCGATAAAAGAAAAATTAATTACTTATTAACACTAATGTTATAGCAAACTAAAAGCTTAATAAATTAATAATGACGAAACGCTAATTTGACATTTCTTAAAAATATTCGTATTTAACAGACAAATGTTGACAGTAGCCTACTAGGTAATGTATTAAAGAAATAAAAAATACGCGTTAAGATGTTTTATTTTTTTGCATCAAAACGGCGCCCCATACGAAGAAAAGGCAAGAGAGATTTTTTGTCACAAATTGAACGAGGAATTCAAAAATGATTTTTAATTTGTAATATCTCAGTGGCGTACCATTTTTTTCTTTAAAAAAATTGAGATTATTACCCGTACGCGCGCCAATGATGAACATAAAATTCTTAATTGCGTGTCAAAAAATGCGCAATAACTACCTCTTAAAACCCACCAAATTTCATTTGCACATCTCGACCGGTTTCAGAGCAATAAATTAAATCGTCAGTTTTTAAGAAAAACTTTGACACCCCGTATCTCGGAAAACGAATCATTTGCGGACATACGTTTATAAGCAAACTGCCATTATTTTCTCATGTAGAATCACGCCCTGAAATTTGTCGCACTTATTTACTAACATCCTGTATATATAATTATATATATACAATGTCAATTTTGTTTAGATAATGACAACAAATAATTAAAAAAACAGTCGTGTGCTTTGGCGGGGCATAGTATTAAAATAGGACATAAACCAAATTTTAGTGAAACAAAGGTAATTTGTACAGAGAATAATTATAATAAAACAATTTTTTTTTGGAAGCTTTTGAAACAGCCTTTAATGATGATGCGTTAAATAAAAAAAGAGATACACAAAATTTAGTTATAAATTACTCATATTTGTTGTCATTAGCTAAACAAAATTGACATTGTATATTTATAATTATTGTTCATAATTTTTAAATTTTTTATAATAGAAAAATTAAATTCCAGCTTTTTCTCCCTGCCCGTTTGTGATAAGATTAATACTTAGTAGACTTATTTTACGTTTAAAATTTTATTCAGTCGAGACTAGACAGCTGTTCAGAACAATGAAAATAAAAATTTTACTTTTACTAATAATTATTTTTAATTTATTTTTTATAAATTTCTTTTAAGTTTTATAACTCTGTTAACTTAAGTAAGTGTCCATTTTATGTAATTATTTCATTATATTAATATTTTGTTGAACATTTTAGCCATTTTAACCTTGAAAAAGATAATAAATATTATCGAAAGTTTGGTTTAAGTTAAAAAAGAGTTTTCTTTCAACCACCACTTGACGACATCCCCAATATATATTTTTTGGTATATACAGGGTGATTAATTAACAATGGGAAAATCGAAAGCTGAAGATAGTACACGTGAAATGGTGACCATTGGCGCAAACATGTCTTACCCGAAAGTTGATAGTTTTGGAAATACAGGGTGCGTCTGACTTCGTTGGCAGCGATTTGTATTCTTTGCCACAACTCTTCACACGAGACAATAAATTCTTTGTAAACTATATCTTTCATTCGAGACCAAATAGAAAAATCAAGAGGACTCAAGTCCGGACTTCTGGATGGCCAAGCAAAAATGCTTACATGGCCAATCCAGCAATTTGGAAAAACTGCATCTAAATATGCACGCACAGTAGATAGGATAGGTCGGTTCTGCGCCACATTTTCTGCGCCACACTAAATGACGTCACGAACTCGATGGTCAGTGTCCATAGCTCCTTCAGCGGCTTCTTGTGGGCATTGTCGTTGTGCAAGAGATGCGTGGGTGTTGGCATGCAAGAAGTGTCATGGCGTCATGGAAGTGACGTCATATGGCCAGTTGGTGGTAAATTTAAAATTCAACCACGATAAGGGGAGGTCAATGACTTCCAAACAGCATTGCGTCATTCTTATCTGCATCATTCGAGGTCAAATTTCTACAGGTTCAGACTTGTTTTCTACAGGTTCTAACCTGTTTTCTACTGGTTCAGACCTGTTTTTTTAGCATAAACTGTAACCATATATATTATTTCCTTCAATACTGCCACGCTAGCATAAACTTTAACCTGATATATTATTTCCTTTAACAGCATTGCGTCATTCTTATCTGGTATTGCATCATTCGAGGTCAACGACCTCCAATCAGCATTGCGTCATTCTTATCTGGTATTGCATCATTCGAGGCCAATGACCTCCAAACAGGATTGCGTCATTCTTATCCGTTATTGCATCATTCGAGGTCAAGTTTCTACAGGTTCAGACTTGTTTTCTACAGGTCCAGACCTGTTTTCTACAGGTCCAGACTTGTTTTCTACTGGTTCAATCCTGTTTTCTACAGTTTCAGACCTGCTTTTTAGTATAAACAGTAACATGATATATTATTTTCTTTATAATTGTAGTGTTAGCAAAAATTTTAGCCTAATATGTAGGCTTGCTAGTAAACCTAGCATGAGCCTCATTAGCTCAGTGGTAGAGCAATGGTCTTGTAAACCGGAGGTCATGAGTTCAAATCTCACAGGAGGCAATCACATTTTTTATTTTTATCATTTTATTATTTTTTTATTACATTTTTTATGTCAGGTGTGGGATTCGAACCCACGCTCCTTTTGGGAACCAAGGCTTAAACAAGGCGCCTTAACCACTCGGCCAACCTGACTCAATAGGTATATGAAAAAGAAACGAGAAAAAAAAATTTATATCTATTTATTTTCATAAGGTAGGTGTAATACATGATGTACATGAGATAGTTATTTAATATCATATTCGAACTGTTGCTGAAAGTTCTTTATAACATAAAGTACAAAATTTTATATGCATTCCACAAATCCAGCTGCTTTCCATATGGGCGCAAGGTAGAAAAATAACGTTTCGTTCTCGCTTTCGACATATTCGGCAAACCTTTTCAGGCGGTCCCCAGCATTCGTCCTCAGGAACGGAATTTGGCATTACTTCGATTGGCTTCCTACCAGACATTACGCTCTCTTTAAAAGCACCTATTGCTACACTTGACTATGATATACTGAAGAATAATTGGACATCTAATGATTAAATTTACAGAACAAAAGTTGTGTTTTTAATCCCTTTGTTTCCTGATAGCAACTTGAATATTATACAATGGAGGTGGTAGGGTTGTAATTCTTGAAGGAGCTGCGCTACTGAACCGTATGTTGTTGATACCAGTCAATCTGGAGGACTGCGGTAAAAATGTGGAGTTTATGCTGTTTTCGCTACATTAACCATAATACTTTTGAATGATTTTTGCAATACTCTTCAGTATTAATACAATTGTAGCGACTGTTATAAAGTAAATAAGTCCAGAAATTGTATTCAAATCTGTTGTCGTATTTTCAGACGCTACGATGAGTGCGTCTGCGTATACATCTTCATAATCGGAGCAGTTTAAAATAGGTAATGACCTCCAGGTATCAAAATCTCCAATTGACTTATTTTGAAACGTTATTCTCAACTTGTAGAATTTAGAATGTTCCGGAACTGACGCCCCGAAGACCCTCAGCTTTCCACCATTAACTATATTACGTCTCATCTGAATTAACGTATGTGGACATGTATCATTCTCGCTAACATTTCTGTAGCATACATACATTTCGTGTACGTTGTGTATATCATGTACGTACAACACATTTTGTAGTACTGCAGTTAAAATTATGAAATTGGAACGTAAAACGACCATTGTTGTTAAGCAACAGACCACTGTCTATAAACGAATGAGGTACATAATGATTTGTAAAGTCTTATAACTGGTTTTTCTTATTCATGAAAGGTAGAGGGAGAGAGGAAATAAAACAAACAAGGACAAGTAAACATATATTAAGCATATTAAAATATAATAAATATAATATTATAACGTAATTGGTACAATTCTTGTAGATGTAGGTCCATTCTTCGCTGCGGAAAATCGATGAGGATTCGTAAATACATCATCCCACTTGTCTTGAATGTTCATCTTTTGAAACTGTTTAGCCATTTTACACTGGTTGTCGTAGTGTGTTATTTCGGATTTTAGTTGGCGAATTTTTTCAAGATGTTTATCTAATAATGGCTTGAGAATTTTAGAAGTCGTTTCAATTCTTCTCTTGAATCTATCTCTATCCGCAGCAAAAAATTCCCAGTATCTACGCCGAGCTGCAGTAGATGCAAAAGTCCACGTTTTCATTAGATGCACTTTATTTTTAGATTCGTCGAAAGTAACTGTTTTCTTCTTCATTGCGGCAATAGGTTGTATACCCAAAGGAAAAGATCTTCGCAGTTCCGCCTGCTGCATCTGACTGTTTTATTTGGATTCATATGATATGAACAACGGAGTACATCTACTTGGAAACGTGGTGGGGGGTTATCCCAGTAATTTTCACATTTTTCAACGTTTACCACATTGGGTAAGTGCTGCCAGCTGGAGGGAACCAATTGCGGTAGTATTTTCTCTAAATAATCCAGCTGTTCACGTCCTCTCACATAAATTATATCGGTACACAGCAAATGATCTCCAAGTATAGCGTCCAGCGCACTATATTCTACGTCTCCAGATGAATAGCGGATGCCGTGGATATTTCGTTTCGTACATCTTACTTGCTTCTGATTCGGTCGAGATAAATTATGGAAACTTGTAGGCGGTTTAATCAAATAATGGCTCACTTGGCGTGCATCCTGAATCGTGATTTCCTTAGGATAAAATTCATAACCTCCATCGGTACTCAGTAACATAAAGCCCTGGATGTCTAGCGCCACAACTTTCATCTCGGACCATTATGAAACGACTAACTAACAATTACTTAGATTTATTTTTTTAAGCTAGATTTTTTACGATTTCGCTAAGTGGTAGGTGTTCCGTAATACAATCATATACAATTATGCAATACCCAGCCAGCAGAGTGACGTCAATTCCCGTCGAATTGACGTATATAATAGGTGACAATTGGTCGTCGTCGAAATTCGTCAAAATGATGACGTCATTTTGACGTGCCTCGTAAACATATTTTAGTTGGTAAAAACAGTTGACGTCATATTGACGTGACTTTTCTATACTATTATTATTTATTTATTTATTTCGGAAAAATCTTTGTTTATCTCATTTCAAAGTACCTAAAATCCAGAAACAACTTTAGGCTGCGTTTTGCGATATCTCTAATTAAAGTATCAGTTAACTAATATGTAGAAGTGAAATATAATTAGGAAATGAATTATTTTGTCCAACACTATTACATATTCTAAACTTGTTTGGTAAGTAGTAACTGTTGGTTAAATTACGTTCACCAGAAATTGAAAGATCGGCTCTTATAAATTAGATATATTCAAATTAAAGGGGCAATAATCACTTCCTCCAAATTTAAAATTACGCGCGCATTGTCAAGCCGGGCACTCCTTTGTGATTGGTGAATGGTAGCATTGCTATTGGATTGGTGGTACTGACCACATGACTATACAATGCATGCATATGTGTGCAAATACTGCAAATGTGCATGGTGTAATGGCGGTTGCAAGTATAGTTGTTTGATATTTCTTCAACTTACAGGTTATTTTTAGTGGTTATATTTATTAGTGGCATCTCAAATTTGTTTCTGAACAAAATTCCGGATTTTGTCATATTTTTTCCATTCTGTAGTGGCTTAAATATGTTTGTGGGAATATAGTTTTCAGAAAAAGACGGAGGTGGTATTGCACTTGTCTATAGAAAATGGCTAACGCCTCGAAAATCCGAAGTTTGGTGGCCACCCTTTAAACAACAGGAATATTTTAACAAATCGATAAAAAAAAGGAGAATCTCCTAATGACACTTGGAAGTTATTTGGTGTAGTGAGATCTTTTTTTGAAGAAGGTAAATAATTATTATACAATGCCTTTTTATTATAGGCTTTATCTTGGTATAAAGACAGTTTTACATTGACAATTCTTCACAAGTTGCTAAAAGCTATGCTAAATAAACGGATTACTTAATGAAACATACATAAAAATTATAGATTTATAATCTCTAAATTGTTGATTTTTAGGAGACTATAGTAGGGCTTTGCAAAAGATAAAAAAAGCAGAGCTCACTTCGGACTTTGCAAGTGGAGACGAAGAACCTCTGTCCCGAAAACGGAGAATTGTAGGTACCTCCAAAAAGATTATTTTCCGGCAACGATGAGGAAGATGAAACAGAATTAACACATCCACTTCCTCCTAAAGTAAAGGCAATTTCACATCATTTGAAAAGTAATAAAATCATCGGAAATAATACAGGTAAGTTGTAAATAAACTTTAAGATGGTTTAAACAAAAGTAAAAACATTTTCTACAACGGTCGTGGAGACCTTATAACCGTTGTAAGTCAGTAGTAAAGCATTATATGGTTTCTTAAGTTGGTTATGTTTCTTCAATTTAAATTTTAGGTAGTCTACACCATGATTCTCAGAGTTATGAAGATATAACAGACACAACTCAGAATTGGATATCTCCATCTACATTTCACGAACAGGAGCAAAATGTTCAAAATGTTGAAAATATATTGTACTCTAGTCAATCTCAAAAATCTGATCAGGAAAGTGAAAATTCTGGAAATATTTGGGCCGTAAGTGGTTATACATTATCAAAACGCTAAATATTATTTCATCAGTTTGTAGGTTTCACAGTCGGTGTCAATTGAATGATGTAAGCTAAACAGATATTTTCAGTACTTTTTGTATCTTAAGCTCATTCAGCCGCTGCTCAAAATACGAGAAACACTGAAGATGTTATCTGTTAAGTATGGTGTAACGTCTGCAGTTAAGCATCAACCATGGCAAAACAGCCCAGGAAGTTTACGTGATTCAATATTATTTTATTAGTTTTTCATTTACCTCGAAATTTGTGCTTTACTGTTTGTGCAAATTTTTGTCACGAGCAATTATTGATATTTCTTTCAGAATAAAATAGTGACTGTTTCATCAATTATGGAGAAAAATTTGTATTATTTTGATTAAAATTTCTTTTATCATATAGTTTCAAAATGGGTAGAATATATTGATATAGGTATTACCGTTGAGTGTTATATAACAATTATTACGGGTGTAAGTGATTGGGAATTAGTTAAAATATCCATATCCATATGTTAAATTTATTCGTTTGAATAAAATTCTATCACTATATTTCAATAAGCTACTCCATTTCAGAAATCTTCAAGACTATCTCAAAAAGTTGATCAGCGGATAGAAACATCAACATATAATAAAGAAAACATAGGTGTGTATAAAATATATGTCGTTATTGGTAATTTTCATGAATTGAACAATTTTTTTTTGTAGATTTTAATAAGAAAATCCTCACCCTACTAGTTCAAATAAAAAATCAAAATTCAGAAATTATATATTTGCTTCAGCAGAAGAGGTCAGCTACAGGTTTACACTTAGATCTACCTGCTGATATTCCTGTAAAGTTGCCGTTACAGAATTTGAGAGAAGTCAGAATATTAGAGGAATATCTCAATGAAGAAAAGAATTTGTCTTCTATGGTTAGTCTTTTTTTACATACAATGTATATTTACTTTTTTAATTATCATATTTCATTTTTAGGCATCATATTTTGCCACACTGGGAGGTCGAAATAAAACGAATAAAATTAATACTATTCTGAAAAATTTGATGACCAACCGCATAGCTTCAGAGTAGAGCTTCTTGGGCTCTAGAAATGAGAAAAAATCATTTCTAAAATTAAAATTGAGAAAAGTTGTACTAAGTAAGTACATACCTATATATATCACTTTGATTTTTTCAGTTTAAAATGTAATTGCTTAACCTTGGTGGATACAGTTACAAGTCTCAGTCTTAATTATATGTATATATTCATGATTGTTCAGAAATATTTATTTTATATGTTTGTAATTATGTATGGCATCCGTTGTGGCATGCACATAAGCAAACTACTAAATCCCAATGGTGCTAAAGTTAATAATAAGCATTTCGTTAACCTAAAATCACATAAATACCAGTAAACATCAAAATATATTCACTGAAAAGAATAAGCAACTATTGAATTTCTTGAAGTAAAATATCAATTTTTATAAAATGCAAAATGTCATATTTTAAAAGCCTGATTAGTATGTATAAATATTTTAGATGCTGTATTATCCACATGCAGTTCTGCTACGGAAAGTGAAATAGATGATCGGATTAAGGTTTGGCTGAAACATGCTCCGAAAAGGTTGTCTACACAACAGGCAAAAATAGACCATCAAGTATAGTGTCTTATTTAAATTAAACTTAGTTTATGTGCAATATCCACAAATAATCGCAAGTATGCCAAAATATAATAAAAAAGAAATTGTTTCTAAGAGACAGTTTTATAGACGTGTTACAGCTGAAGTACAGCAAATTTGTAATGATTTAAATACCAACCATAACAATTGTTCGGATGAGGTTTTGGCAATAACTTCCGAACAAAATAAAAAAGAAATCTTATATGTCGAAGAAAATAACTTACAAAATTATAGTGACAACAGTGAAAATGAAATATTTTCACCAGATTTGGATCTTCATAATTCTAATGAAGAAATTGTTAATATTGATTCTCAATTTTGTCAAGAGTCTAATAGTTGCAGCAGTACCTCAGAACCAAATCACAGCACTGAAAATGATGGAAAAGACTTGATATTACAGATAAGGAGCTGGGCTACATCGGAAAGAATAACACATTCAGCACATACAAAACTATTACATATTTTAGCACCATACCACCCACAATTTCCACTTGACAGCCGAACTTTGTTACATACACCTCATCATTTCAAAATTATTAAAAGTCTAAATAATGGCCATTATATCCATTTAGGTTTGTTTAGAGCGTGCCTTGAAATTATTCCTTCAAAAAAATAAAAGTTTTTTAAAGGATATTATAGCTGTAAGCTTCAATATTGCCGGAATTCCATTGTATAAAAGTTCAAGCATGCAGGCGTGGCCTTTACTTGGTCTTATAAAAAATTTTAATAATCAGTGTCCATTTGCTGTGGGAGTATTCTGTGG
>NW_019418076.1:21903-22595 GCF_000390285.2 Anoplophora glabripennis | reverse complement strand
CGACATATCTCGAAAACAAGTAAATATAGGGCAAAACTTTATATAGCAAAAATTACTCAAAATTTAAAGATCTTTTAGATGGACGTTCCAGGGATCAAAAAAGGAGCATTGCCTGTGAAAAGTCTTTTCAGTATATTGATTCAAAAATTGTTCTAAAAATGTGACGTTAGTTATAATTGTTTTTTAAAATTAACTAGAAAGGCAGGCAAACTTCGCTGACGCGAAGTTTGACATTTCTCTCGGGCCGTCGGCCCTCGGGCCGCGCTGCGCGCGACTCGAGCACCGCTCTGTGGTGCATTCTCTGTGGGTTGGTAAATAATATATAAAATTTTCCCCAAAAAAAAAAGAAAAAATGCGACCCGCTCGCGATTCGAACCCCGGACCTTCAGCTTCGCAGTCGTGAGTTTACAAAATGAGCTACGGCGATCTAACGTTGGGTGGAGCCTGCACGGGCTATTTGAACCGTTGATTCTCCGCGAATGTAAACAGAAAATTGAAAATGTTCAAATCAAGTTTTGTCGCCAAAGTTGCGTCTCTAACAGATCGGAACCGATACCTAACGGCAATGTAACGACTCACCGTGGCCCGATCGTCCGGGAAAACGCGTCAAATGACAAAATTTATTTTGACGTCTTCACTGACGTTTGTCTCCATCTCTGTTTAAATATCGGATATACTTCGGGTATCTCTCT
>NW_019418076.1:0-21086 GCF_000390285.2 Anoplophora glabripennis | reverse complement strand
ATAAAAAAAATGTTGTTAGTATTGAATAAGTAGTAGGAATCATCGGATTATTAGAATAGGATAAATTTCAAAATTCAAATATAAAAATAATTATAATTTTGGTCAGATAGAGCATATGCCAAGAAGTTATTAGAAAACATAACTAAAATTAATTAAAATTCATAAGTGACAGATATCTAATAAAAGTTAAAATGTCATAGTGTTCATAAATAGTTATAATATAAGGTAAAATACTAATTAGGAAAAGATATTAAGGTTTAAAGAAAAAGTTATATATCAATAAAAGAATGTCATAGAAATATCAAAATTAAAGTGGGATCCACAAGGAATAAAGTAGTATATAGAAAAGTCAAATAAGAGTATAAAATGAGAAATATTTTAAAGTAGAATTTAAATGTGATTGTAAAAAAACTAGAATAGGGTATAAGTGCAAAGGTTTAAGTGAAGTGATGTGAGTGAAAAAGAGAAAACGGCACTTAAAAAAAAGCAAAAATCAAGGTAGTTGAAAAGGAAAAAAGAAATTAATTATTGATTAGTTACGAAAAATTTTGTAAAAGAGTCAGACGTTGTAGAAATAGATTGACAAACGAGAGAAAAGGGAAGCAGTTATCGAGAGAGTATTAAAGTAATAAAGTAGGAGAAACCAAATATAGAACAGAGAAAAATTTGTGTAAAAGTGAACCAAGCAAATATAGAAAGAAAGCGGAACATCAGCAACAGCAGCAGAGAGAAAGCGGAAAGACACCAGCTTCTGAGAGAAAGAGGAATAGCAGCAGGCAAGTCCCAGGAAACCAGATAAATAAAGCGGACTAGTAGTAGCAGTAGCAGAGAGAAAGTGGAAGTGGAACAGCAGTAGCAGGTCCCAAGAAATTCGTCAGAAAGCGGTATATCAGACAGTGTCCAAAAAGCTATCGAGACAGGAAAGACAAGGAATTAAACAAATAAGACGTATAAAAAGGTACCATTTATTTTCGTAGCCAATTTGTGCACAAATTAAAATTTAAAATTCGATTAAAAGTTTTCAGAAATTCAAAATTTTCATTTTAAACAAATTTAATTCAACTGTATAGAAAGCATCATAAAAATTGGCCAAGCATTTTAGATTTATAGATATTAAGATTAGAGATAAGTTGTAACATATTAAAACTAGAAATTATACGAGAAAATTTAAAGTACTTACAGAAAGCAACCAGTAATACATTAATTTCAGGAAAGTAGCCAGATCAAAATAAATTGAAATGAAGAAGACTATTTAAGCCATTTGGCATGACACATCTTATAACATACCATTTTTCCATAGAAGTAGAAGTCCCGCAAGCAACCAGTGGAGGAGTTATGGGGACTCAGGCTCATTAAATTATAAAAAAAAATAATACGGCCCTACTGAAAATAAAAAATGATGCTGTTTTTAGATAGAACAGTTTGTTATTGACAAAAAGTGTACATTCACTTTTTCCAGAATCCAGAAGCACCCTACCGAAAAATCAATTTTGCCGTGAAACTATAAGAGTTAGGAAAACAAGTGATGTACACTTTTTGTCAATAACAAACTGTTCTATCTAAAAACAGCATCATTTTTTCTTTGCAGTAGGGCCGCATTATTTTTTTTATAATTTAATGAGTCTGAGTCCCCATAACTCCGCCACTAGTTGTTTGCAGAACTTCTACTTCTACGGAAAAATGGTATCTTATAAGAAGATGTGTCATGCCAAATTTGGCTTAAATAGCCATCTTCATTTAGAAGTTATTTAAAAAATTCGAATTTTTTTTAAAAATCTTTAACGCCCTATATTTCAAAAATGAAGCGTCTGGAAAAAAATTTACACTTGATTTTTTTCTTATTTTTATATGAGGAATATCTCCTTAAAGTTTGTCGACTTAATCCTGTAACACGCTGTATACAGCGTGTCCCACTAGTGCGGGAATGTCCAATATCTTTGTTAAAATGAGGAATATATTGATTTTTCTTTTTACTGTGTTGCCACATTTATCGGAATGTACAAATTAAAAATATATTCAACTATACAGGGTGTTCCACTTTTCCTGGCCAGACACCAACTTTGGTTTTTTAAATGGAAACACACACTTTTTATATTTTTTCGGATTCTAAATCATAGGTAAATAAAGGGTACTTTGTGTAGAATAGTTCTATTCAAATATTCACAGTTTTTAAATGCAACACCCTGTATATTTTCATACCTTGAGATGCAGAATTAAATTCTCTACAACTTTGCTATACCAAAATTCATTAGATTTTTATGAAATCTCATTTCTATGAAAAAATGCGAAGTTTACAAATAGCTTATATGTCAAATTACTTAGTAGGCTTCTGTCAAAGGATAATCTGGAAAATTTTCGATTCACATAGGTTTAATAGAAAAGCGACAGTAATAATTGAGAAATGAATTACTGTAAAAAAGAATTAGTAATTGTGGTGTACGCCGTAGGAGAAGCTCATGGTAACTGTTTATTGGCAAGTCGTATTTACCAAGCTAATAATCCAGATTTACAAAGATATCCTCGTACAAAGTGTTTTGTAAAACTGAAGGAGAGGTTTGAAAAAACGGTAACTGCAAATTATGAGAAGACAACAAGAACACACGCATGCAGTATCCAAAACAGTAAATTAACATCGTGCATTTCTAACAAAAGTAATAAAGACCTAGTTGAATTAGTAATTAACAGTTAACCGCTCAAAATGTCTGCCATTTTTCTCTAGACACTGAGCAATTCTACGACGAAAATTGCTTGACTACATTTCGCAGCATTTCCAGAGTTACGGTCAAAAAAGCATTTCTTATCTTTGCCCTAAATCTTCTACATCTGTCGGAGGAGTTTCATACACCCTGTCTTTTATATAGCCCCATAAAAAAAATCAAGACAAGACAGGTCTGGGGATCTGGGAGGCCATGGAATTGGACCGCCTCTACCTATCTACTTATCTGGATACAAACCATTTAAGTATTCTCTAACCTGAAACAGTTTTTCTATAGAAGAAATAAAATCTTCACATGCATTTTTCTACGAACTAATGCAGTCGATACCTTAGACCCAATTTACTCGAAAACGGTTCATTTTTGAGCTATGAAACAAGAGCACATTTTTTGTTCAGAATCGATTGCAGATTCAGGAAATCGTAATCAAATTACATAAAACTAAGATATGCAAAAGTTATGAAGACATAACCTTGAGGACAAGTTGGCCTAGGCCGCCCCTGGTATTAGATCAAAATAATCACCTTGTAGTTTTAATGACCTTTAATAGATGTACACTTCACCCAAAAATTACTTAATTCCCTGGAAGGTTTTTTGAGTTATTGCGGAAAGTTGTTATTATTTTTTTCTAAACAGCACCCTGTAACTCCGTGAGAGTGCATTGCAGAAAAATATTTTATAAGAATTTTAATCTTATTTTGGTCCGGTTTACCACCTGGTAAATTTTTGTACGCTGACACTGTGACACCCTGTATATATTTGTACCCAGTGCCGGATTAACCATGAGGCGCATGAGGCGTGCGCTTCATGGCTCGGTGGCCTCAAGGGCCCGCTCGGACCCGACCAACGCACCGTTCCGAAAAGAAATTTTACTCTTTAACTATTATCTATAGGAACAAGTTTTTCAGTATCCTACACGCCTCATAATCTCCAATCTTTGATTTGCCCAGGCCCTACTAACCTGGAACGCTCGAAACTCGAATGCGAACCGGGCGCTCTCGAGTCAAGGGTCAACCCTTGAGCGATCTTGATCTTGTTAGTACCTACACTCGATTTGCGCTGTAGCGTACCGCGCGTAAGCGTGCCTGTTTGTATGTGTATCTGCAGCTAATAAACAAAAATAAAAGTAAGTATGTATACATGTCATATTTAAATTAACTGTGATTGTCAAGAGAACAGGTTTATGTGCTTAAATTTTGCTTTTGACTTGATGTAACATCCGTAGTTGTAACCCAGGTCCTGTAGAACTTCTTGTTAATTTGTTATGTCAAGTTAGATATCGCAGAACTGTTTTGTTAAGATCCTAGATGATATCTGAAATGCAAAATGCAGTCGTTTTGTAGTCCAGTTCACATTGTTCTTTCTTATTGTTTTAGCAAAAATGAATTATAAACATGCATCTGGTGCAGAAAAGCTGAAGAAACGAAAAATTGAAGAACACGCACGAAACCAATTACCTAAAATAACAATTTTTTTTACGTTTGCAACTGAATCGGGTGCTAATGAAGTGCGTGATGTTGATGTCAATATATCAGACTTAGAAGAGGGCGAAGGCGAACAAGCAAATGAAATCAGTAAACATTAATTCAACGTTATTCTCGATTCATCCTTAGACATCGAGGATCCTGGTTCTGCTGTGTGTGAAGCTGAAGCTGCAGTAGCTTAATCTGTCGAGACTGGGATTAATATTAACTGTGATGATGGAAAAGAGGAAGCTATTCAGTTTCATAGTGACGACGACAATCGGCAAATTGAGAAGATTATGAAAGTGTCTGAATGGTCTACTGAAATGATTAGAACTGATAATTTTATAGAAAGCATAGTTATGAATAAACCACAGAGCGATATTGTTGAGGACACAGAAAAAGTTTACAAAGATGGCAATCGTTTTTACTATAGATGTTTAAAAGACTCGGATTTTTATCGCCTTAAGCAAAATGGAAGACAGGAAAAAAGAGAATGGCTGATTTATTATTCGAATACCAATATGCGTATTGTTATCCCTGTAAATTATTTTCGAAGGAAATAACATCTTTGACTTCTTCGAGGTATTGTGATTGGAAAAATCTTACGAGGACACTTAAGTATCATGAGGAAAGTAAATCTCACCTGAGCGCAATGGTAATATTGGCCACAAGATCGTCTTTAGTCGGAACAATAAATGTTCAGTTGAGGCAACAAATTCTCAAGCGTATACTCGCAACAGTTAAACTACTTTCCCTGCAAGGATTAGCTCTTCGGGGATCCGATGAAAATGTTGAAAGTCGTTATAGGGGCAATTATTTACGCTGCTTAGTATATCTTGCCGAATTCGACGATTTTTTAGCTGAACATTTGCGCCATTACGGGAATCAAGGAAAGGGTTCCACAAGTTATTTATCGCATCATATAGCCGATGAGTTTGTTCAACTGATTAAGGATAAACTGTTGGATGCTTTCACGGCTGAAATTAAAACTGCAAAGTATTTTTCGATTATAGTCGACTCTACACCGGATATAAGCCATTGTGACCAGCTAAGTTTTATTTTAAGGTATGTGCATGAGGGAAAACCAGTAGAAAGATTTATGGGATTCCTAAAAATTAACGGTCATACTGCCGATTACTTACAAGAGTTAGTTATAAATAATCTTAAAGAACTGGGCCTTGATATTGAAAATTGTCGCGGTCAAAGCTACGACAATGCCGCAAACATGTCAGGAAAATACAATGGTTTGCAGTCAAGAATAAAAACTCTATCTCCCACTGCTGTTTATATACCCTGTACAAACCATTCACTCAACTTGGTTGTTAATTTTGCCTGTGAGAACTGTTTTCAAATCGTTGACTATTTTAACTTAGTTCAAAATGTATACACATTTTTTTCTTCTTCGACACATAGGTGGCAAAAATTAGAAGGAAATTGCAGCCACGTTCCGAAAAGGTTAAGCGATACTAGATGGTCTGCTCGGCATGATGCAGTAGATGCTTTGAATAGAAATTATAAACCTAATCAAAACATTCTCTTGGAATTCGTTAACGATGTAAATGAAAAACCTTTAACCAGAAATAAAGCTTTGTCCCTTTCCAAGAAGATGCAAAATTTTGAAACAATGTTTTTAACTACTATTTGGACCAAATTATTGGAGAGAGTAAATGCAGTTAGCAAAACTCTGGAAAGCCCAACACTAAACCTTACGTCTGGAGATCAACTTTTAAAATTACTTTTAACCTTTGTCTGCGACTTTAGAGAAAAATTCGATGAATTGGAACGTATGACTAAATTGATAGCTGGAAATAATGATGCGGCACAATATAAAGGTGAGTCAAAGAGAAAAAAAACAAGAAGAATATTTGCGGACGAAACCAGAGAAAATGAAACTGTACTGAGTGGTCGGGAAAATTTCAAAGTAAATGTATTTTATGTTATTTGCGATGCTTTAGCGCATTAATTAAGGAGGAGACTCGAATCATACTCTGAAGTTCACTCCACTTTTAAATGCTTTTTTTACAAATGATAACAACATCATCAATGACTCTCTGGAAAATCTCGCAGCAAAATATTATGCAGATATTGAAACGTCAAATTTAAAAGAGGAGTTCCAACATTTCCAGATACTTTGCAATAACACCAACTCGCAAACACTTTACCAAAAATTTGAACAAGCCCAATGCGTTAGGTCCACATTCCCCAACATCGTTACCTTACTTGAAATTTACTTAACAATTCCGTTGTCCAATGCTTCCGCAGAGAGATCATTTTCGGCATTGAACAAATAAAAAGCTACTTAAGATCGACCATGGGGCAAACCAGATTGGATGCGCTTTTGTTGCTAAACATCGAGAGCGACAGTATGGACAATATCGACTGTGATAGTGTTATAAAAGACTTTGCCTCAAAGAAGGCAAGGAAGAAATATATTATCTAAGTGGAAGTACAATAATTAGTTTTTAAGTTGTTTTTTGTTTTATGTTATGTTCCTACCTAATCTGTGAGAATTTTATGTATATTTTAAGAGTTTATATTTTTGTTTTCATTGTTTTGTTTTTGTTGATTGTTTTTCTTGTTTCGTAGTTTAATAATAAATGTTATTATTTTTCCTTAACGTTAACATTTGTGATTTTCCTACTAAGCGAAAATTAAAAAAAGCAATTAAGGAAAGGTAGCTACGTACCTACGCTTTTGTAGCTCATATTGTCTCATGGCGAAACTATTTACGTGGCATATTTCGTTAATTTGATTGTTAGAAGCCGCAAAAATGCTTTTAAAGTAGTCATTTTCCAAATATTTTCTGGATGAGGCCAGCTCATTCGATCTCGGCCGAACCTGAACACCACACTAGAGCATCCCTAGGTGGTTAACATATCCAAATTTGAGCCGAATCGCGCGACTACTAAGGGCCAGCTAAGCCATAATAGGATTTCACGTTTTCCTAGCTGCCGCCGGAAGTGTCCGCGCGATCTCGGCCGAACCCTCCAACCACGGCACTACTTCGTGTATCACCAATCCACTGTTGAATCAAATCCATGCAGTTTTAAGACCTCCGTAAGCCCTTTTACAAAGACAGGGAAAATTTCACCGATGTTTCCAATTTCCCCGTCTTTGGGCCGAAAGGACCGTCTTCCGAGGGTCCCACCGCTCTGGTGGTTGGATGCGATGCTCGGTAGCCTAAGCCGAGACCGCAGATAGAGTTTTCTCAAAATGGGAGAAAACTCCAAAATCCCCGATGCCGACATCGACTATCCGGAGAGGCCGGAGGGGAACGAGATCCGACGTCGACAGCGGCGAATGGTACTTTTTACTGGAAATTTTGGCGGATGATTCACGAGCGTTTCGCCAAAAGTATGGAGATCGGAGGAAAGCGATATAACGTCTACTTCCGACGTTTGCAGTACTTCAGTGGGAGTACATGGTGCGAAGAAAGCGATATACAGCATCAATGTAACAAGAAATATTCTATGGTAAATGTCTTGTATATGTTAATTGTGAACTATTATTGTATGTTAATTCTGTTCAATAAATCCTTTAACATATCTTCCACGGTTTGATTGAAAAAACCCTGTCATCAAACTCAAGAACCTTTGGAGCTCAAGATCAGGCTCGCTTAACGAGGCTCCCGTCAAGGCTGCCATTCCTTGACGCGGACATTTATAATGCCTAGCAACCACTACTCGCTTCACGAGATATACCTACCCGAGGTAGCCTAGCCTGAGACGAAGACCCTGTTCGATTAGCCCCCTGCATCGAAACAGCGGTAAATTCCAGGATCCTTTTTGAGACCTGCGATCCGTCCGAGACTGACCACCTCCGACGAAGATCCTGTGCGATAGCTTCCTGCATCGACACAGCGATACCCCAGGCTCCTCCAGAGACCTGCGTACCGCCCGAGGTAGCCCAATCTGAGGCGAAGATCCTGTTCGATAGCCCTCTGCATCGAAACAGCGATACATTTCAGGCTCCTTTAGAGACCTGCATACCGTCCGAGGCTGAGAACCTCCGACGAAGACCTTGACTCCGATTGTGCCGGCTCCATCGAGAGACCCGCACCTCTGTACAGAGTACACACATAGGCTCCTACGAGTCCTATAATTCAGACTCTATCGAGATCTGCAAATCCGAAGCAACTTTCCTCGTCAAACCTCTAGGCGAGGGGTCGGCAAGTAATTTTAGGTGGGGGTCCGAATACTTTTGAAAATTTTTAACGAGGTCCAGAAAAAAAAATCATATTTCTTATTTTTTTTATTTGGATTCAAATTTAATCTGCATACTAACCATTAAGAACTCAAAACACTCACACAATTGTAAAATACTAGAAAAAATGATAAGATTGGCACTTAAACGTAAAAAAACATTTTTTAAATAATTTATTTGAGTAATTTATACTTTCAAAAAATTTTTGGCGGTCCAGTATTTTACCTTTCGCGGTCCGGACCTGGACCGTGGTCTGCCAGTTGCCGACCCTTGCTCTAGGCGGTCACTCGTCGAGGCAACCTTCCTCGTCAAACCCCTACGAGGCATTTGCTTTGCAACCTACGGGTTCAAAGCAATAGTACGCACGTCATTGCGGCGGTGTACTCAAAATTTAGCAGAAGTTGTCCTTGCTTCTTAGGGCTCCCTCGAGAGAGCCATATTTAAAAGTAGAGTCAGTGCTTCTACAAGACTTTCGGAGCAAAAGAGCTTGCTCCGACATTGTCGTACGGGGTAAGATGTATCCCTGCGACGCGACATCCAGTGCTACGAGGATTGGTGCCCTCGAAGGTACAACAAATAAATCAGATCGAGATTATATGATCAAGACTGAGTTAGACGAGACCTCGTCCCTCCCAAACGCTATCTCGGCGCTCCGTGGAGAGTCTGAGGAGCCGAAGGTGGTAGCTCGTAGTAGTATGCGGCACGGCGACGCCACAGTGCCGTACAGGCTGAGGTCCGCGACTACCCGAGTTACCGATACTACCTCGAGTACCTATCCCTCAAGACATGCCCATGGAGACGAGTAGTAGTTCTCGAGAGTTGCCACGAAGTGGGTCACCCACAGATACTCGGGACAAGGTTACACCTACGTACCAACTGGTAGGGTCCTGGGAATCCCATGAGCCTAACCACGATTCGCGGTCCGGCCCCGATGTCGGCCTACCTCCGATATCGGGTGTTCCGGAACGTGGAACCGTTGGCGCCGGCGATACAGTACACACAGCATTTCTACAAAATGGTACCCAGCGAGAGCAATGTGCATCTCGTTCGGGTGCCATGTCATGCGAAAACCCCTTAGCCGACTATGTCGTAGGTGACGTAGCCGGCTCTTTCCATCTAAGCAATTCTGGTACATTGGCCGTCCACTCTCATGATTTCCCCCGAACATTCGATCACCGTCTAACTGGTCCCTATTTAGAAAGTCTAACCCGACACAGTGCTCGACGTGGGGCTCGACCATCGTCGTCGAGATCTCCCCCACGAGCTCGTGTCCTAGACACCACGTCTGTAGGCCATATCCACCACAGACTACAGTCGTTTGAGAACCTAGTGCGACCTGGCGTCCAAAGTGACGATCCATTTGAACTCCTGGCGTCTCCACCGCGGACCCGGGTCGAGGAAACCAATAATTCTAATCCAAACGATCACAGTTCACGACATGGCGCTCGACGTGGGGCTCAAAGCTATGCTTCGACATCTTCGCGGCGAGCCCAGGTTACTGAGTCACCCCACAATTCTCAAATATTAGGCACTTCCGATCATATTCCACGACAATGCTATTATACACATACTACTACATATATTAAATTGCATGTAGATTGAATAGGTGTTGGAGTGAGTAAGATAGTAATATACATACGTATGCTCAAGTCAGAGGTAACTTTCCGTTGTCTACCGGGCTGTCACAACTGCGGGAAATGTCTGCCGTACTAAAAATAGGCTTATAATATCATTTTTTACATCATATTTAAATTTCAACTTTGTCAAAATAGCGTAAACAGATTTTTTATACTTTTAGCAGTGTCTGCCATGACCTTGAAACCGCCATAGTTATCTGACATTTTTTTAATAACAATAATAAAGTATTCTAAAATATCCAAGTGGCAGACGTGTCGTTATGATGTTAAACTTGGTAAAATTTTTGCAGCTTTTACACCTGAGTGACTCTATGCCAACCGCCGCGCCGGTCGGACTAACGAGTTCATATAATACGCTCTTCTTATAGTTCTTATACGCCAGGCATAAGAAAGTAAATAAAAAATATAAGGTTTGTAGATATACCGTAAGTCTGCTGGCCATTGGCTCTTAGACTATAAGGAATGTAAATGGTTTTGTTTATAGATTTTTTTTTAATAAAATTTTATGTTTTAGTAACTCCAAACTCTACACTAATATTTATATGAACAAACATATTGCTCTATCATTTATTGTAAATTTGTGATTTTAAATGTATGTTACCAACTGCGTTAATTATTTATGAGTAAACTTCAGTATCGATATCACTACTCAATTCTACTTTAATTTTTCCCTTGGTCAAATATAATGGGGAATCGATTTATCTTTTAAATGTCAGCAATGTTTCGATATCGGTACAATGAAGCGACCTCTAGCTAGCCTAATGGAGCCTTTGCAAATGGTATGTGACGAAATATACAGCGTGGTAAAAAAGTTCTGCATCAAATGCATATATCCGTTAAACAATTTTTTTTTCGAAAAACGGTGAGACCCGTCGATTTTTATTTGATCCAGGGCACCTTGTTATGTGGAAAATTTTTTTTTTCGATAATCCACTTACGGCAGCGATGACATAATTTTTTTTTAATGACAACGCATATTTTTTTCGTTCGAAATTGATGACAGTGATAATTATCTAAACAACGGTGTGTGTGTAAACGCCGTCTACACTTCGTTCAAGCATTCCCGGGTCGATTTGATTTATTTCAAAACGAATACGGTTTTTAAGTTCTTCCAAATCACCTGGTCTGTTTGTGTACACACGCGATTTCAAATAGCCCCACAAAAAAAGTCTAGAGGTGTTAAATCAGGCGAACGCGGAGGCCACTCGATTGTTCCGCGTCGCCCGATTCACCGGCCAGTAAACTTGTTATTTAAGTACTCCCGTACTTGCACTCCATAATGGGGCGGTGCACCATCCTGCTGAAACCAAATTCTTTCCTCAGGAATATCAGGATCCTCGTTGTTCGGGAATAACTCTGCTAAGCTTGGGATCAAATCGAACCGCAGGAAATCCACATAGCGAGCAGCAGTTAAATTTTCCTCGAAAAAATACGGGCCTAAAATACGACGCCCTATTATTCCCATTATGGCTATTTGAAATCGCGTGTGTACACAAACAGACCAGGTGATTTGGAAGAACTTAAAAACCGTATTCGTTTTGAAATAAATCAAATCGACCCGGGAATGCTTGAACGAAGTGTAGACGGCGTTTACACACGCTTAGGACAATGTCAAATGGTACAGGGTGGGCAATTCGAACAATTTCGCTAGACTTACACAAACATTAGTGTAATTTTACTCGTTTGAAATGTAATTTTGTCAACTTTGTCCTTTTCGGAGCCATTAATAGTGTAAGTAGACAATTATCACTTATAAGAACTTAAGGTGCATTTTTCTAAAAAAAAATTGATATGTAAGACATCGAAATTTTCACACCGTTGTTTAGATAATTATCACTATCAATTTCGAACGAAAAAAATATGCGTTGTCATTAAAAAAAAAATTATGTCATCGCTGCCGTAAGTGGATTATAGAAAAAAAATGTTTCCACATAACAAGGCGCCCTGGATCAAATAAAAATCGACGGGTCTCACCGTTTTTCGAAAAAAAAAATTGTTTAACGAAAATATGAATTTTATGCAGAACTTTTTTACCACTGTATAAGGATTCGGTACTGAGCAATCAGTGCTACATTCTCTATACTTATTTGTCGATTTTCTATTTGGGAATTGGTAGTTTTCTGCAACAATGAAAAAAAAGTTAATAATTTGTGTAATTTGGCAGAAATACCCTATTATATAGAGAGCAGTTGGATACTTGCCGACTTAACGAAACTAAAATAACATTTCCGCTTACAATGTGTATATTTTTCCACTTTCATTCCTAATAAGAATATATTTTTTTAGTCTACACCGACCCACCACAATTTTGGAGAAGTTCAGTTGGACACCTTTCTGGAAACTGAATTTTATTTATTCAATTTTGGAAAGTGGAATGTTAGTTTCTCACTTAAAGTTGTATACGGCACTAATAATTTAGATTGCTTCAAAATTGAGCCCCTATTTGGTGATATTGGACCCAAACAAAAAATAAGAATTCATGTTACAGGATTGGCTGAAACATTAGGAGATCGTATAATAACAATAACTTACAGTAATAAAACAGATGATCAGTTGAAAAAATCAATCAATCAAGAAGAAAGTAATAAAGTCTTTGAAATACATTATGTAGCTGTATTATCAATATTACAGGTTGTAGATGATAGACACATGTTTAAGTCTTATTTAATACTTTTTATATTTAGATTGGGTCTATTATGGAACATAATTTTGGACCCCTTTTTTCAAAAAAACATTTATGGGACTACCTCAAAATTGAACAGTAAGTAAATCATCGAATAAGATCACTTTTGTCTGTATGTAGCTGTTAACTAAACGACCCCGCACAAAACCAATGGAAAAAGACTTTTCGTCAAATTGCTTGAAACTGTGGAATTAAGTAGGTGATATGATGTAGATCAAGAGTCCCCATGGGCCCGACCTCCGTCTATGCACGGTTTTGGAGATACTTGAGCTGAAAGTCACTCAATATAGCCAATCTGCACTTACCGTTACCCAGGGTTAACGGCGTGGACGTGGCAAATGCTTGACTCCATGTGTGTGTGTTAAGTTTAATATTTCAATATCCAAGTAGACAATCCTTGATGATGCGATTTCCCGACAACGGTCCCCAAAGCAAATCGATTAGCAAATTATTTGAGGGGTAATAAAGCATATTTTAAATGTTTATGACCAATGTCCAGAAATGCGACATTGTTCATAAACTAGAGTAAAACTTTACCAAAACAACTATTGAAACAGATTCACTTGCAAGCTTAAATATTAAATTAAATTGCCATGAAACACGGATCTAAATCAATAAATTCGACAAGGTACATACAATAGGATGTAAGATTTTACTGAAACGATTGCCGATACGTATTCACTAGCAAATACTTGGAGGGTTGCAAAAAATCCTTTAAATATTGAATTAATTGCCACTAAACGGACCTAGATCCGGAAATGTAAGGACAATAAGGTAAGGTTTTACTAAAATAACTGCCGAAACGGATTTTGAGGACTGTAACCACTATTTAAAAGTTAAACCATGTAACCACTGAACGGATCAAGACCTAGAAATGCGACATCGTGTATAAAATAATATTTTAAGATTGTATCCCTCTCAAAGCTTAAATATTTAATTAAATAGCCATTAAACTGATCTAGATTCAGAAATGCGTCATGGTGCATAAAATAGAATAAGGCTTTACTAAAACTACTGCCGAAACACATTCGCATGCAAATTATTTGGTGAAACGGGTACCCTGTATTGCGTTATTCTTATATATTAAATGCTGTAGGTTACTCTCTATACAAAACTCGGTTTCGAAAAGAAGCATGTTGCAGGACAAAAAGCTTTGCGAGGCGGGAAACGTGGGGCATGGGGTGCGCTGGGAATATCTTTTCGTATTAGCTAATTTGTCATTTAAAAATGTCTCCTCATCAATAATCGCCAAATATTAAATCGAATTTTGTCATTCGACGTCTCTTCTGGTCGCTCGGGCAGCGGTTCATTATTTTAAGCTTGAAATAGTGGATATAGGCTGGGCCCACTGATAGACTGTCGTCGCTAACGCGACTGCGAAGACGAAGACCTGAGGTTCGAATCACAGACGAGTTAGAATAAGACAACATTTTATTCTATCAAAACGAAATAATTGTTTTTTAAATGCTTGATGTGTACAAGTTATCTTTTCCATTTTCAAAATGTTCAGTGTTCACAAAAAATTAACAAATCCTCCACGGGCGTAGAGTGCTCGCAGTGGGGCCCGAATGCCGCAGGCATGAGCAAAAGGTTAGTCAGCGAACGCAAACTTGACTACCTTTTTACAGAGCCTTCATAAGTGATTGTAAGTCACGTGACCAGTAATTTTGTTTGCAACAGTAATTTTATTTCATTCATGTTAGCAATTAAATTTCCTGATCTTGATGATAACGGTGACGATGACGATGATGTTGAGGATGACATTTACGCTTAGGATGGGATAATGATGACCATACGGACGAGGTTGACGATGACGATAAGAATGAGGTTGACTATGACAATAAGGATCAGGATAACGATGAGGATGATGATGAGGATGACTACAAGGATGACGAAGGATGACAATAACGGGGACGATGGCGACATTGGGAGCGATGAAGATGATAACAACGATGGAGACGATGACGACGATGGAGACAATGACGACGATCATCAACCACAATCACAATCATCATCATAATCACAATACAATTCACAATTGCAATAATAATGAAAATGGCCATCTTCATCACAATCAGAATGACAATGACAAATGCCATCGCCACCCGCCTTAACGTCACCGCCACTGCTACCATCACTGTCACGTTCGGTGAATCATGGAAACAGTATTATATGTTTCAGTTATTTATTCATCAACTTCATCATCGCTATCGTCGATATTATATACAAAATCCAAATAACTAAAGGAAGAATATCCCCTCGATCGATCCAACTTGTCTATCCCACCAGCACTTAATTTTTTGCACAATATGCCGAATTGTCGCAGACCATACTTCGGATATTTTTCAGGTGCCTCTTTTCACATTACCAACGATTTTTAAGTAGAACTACCTTCAGTACTCACATGATCCCCAAAGTAATTTTCAGTTATGCCACAAATGTGCTCAAAATGGTGTTAAAAATGCAATGGTAGGGGGTAAAACGATGCTTTTGGTGTCCATATTTTTCAGCCTGCGTATTAGCTACAGGTTGTGGTTTATTTCCACAAAATACAACAAGCAGCCTAGTTTTAAAGTACTGTTACGCCAAATTACATTTGTACTAAGCCTAACAACTGTGTTTTCAGAAATATATTTTCTTTATGAATATTTTTTTGACTTAATCACTCTTGTATGTCAGTTTTCTTGGAGGCCAACTTTGGAACTTTATCCAGGGACTTTATTCTTGAATTATAGGGAGTAGAAGGAACGAGAGAAAGGGGGCGTGTCTTTACTAAGACTCATTAATCGGTATTCTTGAATGGTGTTCGATTGAATAATGATAGAAGAATTGTTCCCTATTTCTTCTACTGATATTTTTGGGGGAACAGGCAGGGATCATTAAACCTAACCCTATATTTTTTGACATGTTTCATAAATTACGAATTTCGCAATCTGCCTGTAATATTTCTAGTTACTGTTCTGTGGTGATATCCTTCGAGAACTTTGAGGAAACGTTCGCATAATCTGTTTACTTGAAGGATTGTACAGTACTCGAACAAAATAATAAAAGAATAAAATTAATCTACCTCAAATAGAAATTAAAATATTTGTAAATTCCTCCCAATTAGCCCTTATTGTCTCTCTAGCGTAGCTTTCCAGTGTACATTTGTTTTTTACCCTCAATATAATCTATTAGAGGTTCTTTTTATTTAGAACTTACTGGATTTAGCTTCGGTTTTTTATTGATTTCCATTTTCTTTCCTTTTTAGACTGCACCTGACACTGACAATCAAATAACAATAATAATAAGTAGCACTTATTTCATGACTAGCTCATCACTAGTTTTCATTCTACCACCTATTTACTGCTTTCTGATTGGTCGGTACATTTGACAACATTGTTCCTCATTCTTCACTTTATGGCTCGATCCCTGTGTGTCCAGAATACAGTTTGAATTTTGTGATAGAACAGTAATAGAGCGAAATGAGGGAACGTTCCCCAGGGAGCATTCTATTTTCTCATCGTCAAGAATCGAGCTCCAGGATAGTTTGTACATGACAATAGATGAAGGTTATTCTACATTGATTAACAGCTGATATTCAAACCAATGTAGGAAATTATCTTGAATCATTTCCCCATAATAATCCATATCTCTTGTGTTTGAAGAAAAACCAACATGAGTAGTATAGCTGGCGGGGTTTTGTGACACTTCGATGGCATGTCCATCCGAAGAGACCAAAGATAGGGGGGGTCCGTGGAAGGTCGCCGAAGAGTTATCTGAAGAAGTGGTGTCGACAATGACCAGAGGGTTAGTTCTGAATTTTGCCGCCAGCTTTTAATAGATGTCGCTGTGGTGCATTAATTACGCACAGAAGAAGAAGCGGTGTCGACAATGACCGGAGGGTTTAGTTCTGAATTTTACCGCCAGCATTTAATAGATGTCGCAGTGTGTATGTAATTATGCAGCTAAAGAAGTAGTGAATAATGAGCGGAAGGTTTAGTTTGAAATTTTTGAATTTTTGCACGCGTAATTAGAGGTGCAGAGTAGAAATTTATAAGTTTGGATTTTTCTTGATAGTTGGGGTAAATTATGCATTAAAATTACATTATGCTGTTTTGTATTAGTATCGTAACCTCAGGGTCACAAAAACATGTTAGAACGTCTATTGATTTTGTAAATTATGCACATAATGTTGTTTTGCATTATTATCGTAACCTCAGGGTTACAAAACAAATTGTAAAGTTTATTAAGAAACAACACGTGTAAAGATTAAAAAAAAGTTTGTCAAGTTAGGTAGGATTCGAACGTTTGCTATATTTTATGAAAGTAATGATATATTTTATGAAAGTAATGCGTAACTGTTGCTTATACGTCTTACCTAACTTGACAAACTATAATATTTGTAATAAAGTTGGATATGTTTAAACAAATTATGCAACATAATAAAAAAATGAACTTTGATCAATTTAAAAAATTAGTATAAATATAGCTGCATGTATAATATTAGTTTAGATATTAATTAAAGTTTGTTGAATAAACAGCAGCAGCTACAATAATGAAACAATTAAAAGTATTTTTACTTCTCACCACATTGTTTTGTATTGTTAATTGCTTTTATGATAAGAAAAAGCAAGATATAATTAAAGTACAGAATGAGACCCTTCCAATTGAAAATGGGCGGTTTCTTTTGTATGAAATTCAACTAGAGAAGATGGTTGTATTAAGAGAATATCCAGCTTTTTATAGTGAAAAAGATCTTCCCATTGGTACTTATATTGGAAATAGACATAATAAAACTGTTGGTTATGTAATTGGGCAAGATATGAATTATTATCCTGTGACACCACACAAAATAAATACCATAATGTATTGTGGAAGATATGGATTGGAAAATTTAACTGCTAAAAGTAATGGGAAACTAATTTTTCATGATTTGGAATTTGATTTGTATAATTTTAGACAAAATTTTGTCGAATTTGGAAATCAAGATGTACAATGTTTTGTGTATGTTTAATTATATTACATGTTTATAATTATTTTTATAATATACCTGTATATTTTATACAAATAAAACAAAAATAATAATTATACAAATTTTTATTTATCCTTAAAAATCACATTATTTTTTATTAAAATGAATTAAATTTTACATTGTTCAAATCTTTCTATATACACTTTATTTCTGTGATTGTCATCTAAAATTGGATTAATTACATGTGCATATTTTTGAGATATTTTATTTTTAAAGTGCATTTGGTCGATGGTGAAAAACTTCCAGTATTTTTTTCTACAAGACTTGTAAGCATAATTCCAGACAAACATATACTTTATTTTAGGATTGTCATTAAATGTAACTTTTTTTTCCTTTTTCTGTTCCATAATTCAAGATATTACAATTTGAACTTTGTTTCTAAACGTGTTATTGTCGATTTTGCACACGGTCATATGAACGACTATATATACTGCCAGTAATTGGAAGAGTATAGTTAAAATAAAAGTGCTTTCAATGGATATCGAATTTGATAATACTGTGTTGGAAATAACTGGTAAGTTATTATTTAAGGTTTAAAATGGCGCTAATTGTATTTGTATGCATTAGATCCAAATCTTAAGGAAGAACAATATTTCCAAGTGTCCTATACTGTGGAGAGATATGATATTAATAGACCATATATTAGACCTCGTAAGAAAACGGTGGGGGCTGCAGGTCTGGACATTGCAGCTTTGGAGACTGTACGAATTCAGCCGGGAGAGAAAGTCATTATTTCAACAAATATTAAAGTCAAACCACATCCTGGGTGGTTTATTTTATTGAAGGAGAGAAGTGGACATGCCGGGAAAGGAATTACTTGTGTAGGAGGTGTAGTTGATGAAGATTATAATAATGAAATATTTGTTGTTATATTTAACTTATCAAAAAATACTATTATTATTAATGAGGGTGAATATTATATTCAAATGTTGCATTTACCATATCGGAATAATGTTATTGGAGATGTAATATTAGAAAATAATACAAGAATATAAAATAAATATTTATTTAAAGTATTTTTATACAGTGTTTTATTTTATAAATTTGTAAATAACAATCAAAAATACAATAAAAATAGTTCATGCTATATTATCATCAGAAATCCAACTATTGTGTGTATTATTGAAACCTAACCATTTGACGTAGACCATATGTTTTTTACGCTTTAAAATTTTTTCCACCAGATACACATCTGGATATTTCACTTTTTGTAATTGTTCTTGGTAGAATCCTCCCTGAATATCATTATTAGAATCATCTCGAAGTAGATATGTAGTTGGATTTGTATACTGTACCGCTTTTATTGTGAAAATCTCTGTTGACCAATTAGGCATATACTTCTTGTCGAAAACACCCCTTACTTTTGATATCCGAACGCGGTCGCCAATTTTGAATTTATTTTTTATATTCGACATTTTAATATGACTGTATACGGTTTTAAGTAACCGTTTTTCATGCTTTTTTGTTACATCTACCGGTTTCATTTTGATTGTGCGATGCTTCGTGTTATTATATTTTTCCACTACCTGTGATAGCAGTTGCGTCCACTTGTAATTACCTTGTAAATTGAATTCTTTCCACATTATACTTTTTAAAGTTCTAATAACTCTCTCTATAATAGAAGCCTTTTTTTCACTAAAAGTTGTATAATGATGAACTCCATATTTTTTTAATATTTGTTTAAATTCTTTATTAAAAAATTCTGAACCCATATCCGTTTGCAAATTAATAGGTTTTTGATTTTTAAATACTTGTTCCATAGCTGTACTAACTTCATTGCCAGTTTTAGTTTTGAGAGGTAGTGCCCATACAAATTTAGAGAAACAATTGATTACAACTAATATATATTTATAGCCTTTATTGTCTTTTGAAAACTGTTGCATGTCCGCAAGGTCAGCTTGAAATAAATCATTGAGAGATTTTATTATGACCCTACGTCTTTTGAAGTTAATTCTAGCAGGTTTGTGTATTTCTTCAACGACTTGTCTTTTTATATCAGTGACATATTTGTTGGATGTGGATATGGGAGCCATTATTTTATAATATTAGCTTCTCGTAATTCTTCTATTATCGAATTTATCTCGTTGATGTGTCCTTTATGTCCAGCTTCTTGTGAAGCAATTAATAAACGTAATCTTTCAACGAGTTCGTTTGGATCATCCCAATGCACATAGTTTATAGGATTCTCATTATATTCCATTAACATTCCACGACCTTCAACTACTAAAGGTGCAATGACTTCCTTATACTTTTGGAGTTTACTACCATCAACTTGTCTTTTTGGATGATAATAACGTCTGTGAGCATTTGTCTTTAGGACAATGTCTTTATACATTTGTTCATCATCTTTTGTAAAATTTTTAGGATGTTTTTTAAAAAGTAACTCGTATAAACCTTGGGTACCTTTATATATTTTATTTTTAACGACTATATCCGATCCATGTATTAACAATTGTGAATCACCTATATAAAATTTTTCCAAAGATGGGTTATGTCTTACACCATATTTATGATCAAAATCTTTGGCCTCATCACCGTCTGCTATCATATCACGTATGTATTTCCTAGGCAATGGATCATACTGTTCTAAATAATCTGTGAATGATTCTTCAAATAACTTTTGTTGGGTAATTTTCGTTTTTGTTGAATCTTCTTTGTCATCATCGTTGTCATCTTCTTTTTGGTTTAATATAGCCTCTTTTATGTCAATTGTAGAGGAAATTGGAATATCTTTTTGTTTAACTTTAGGTTTCGGTGTTTGTATTGTTATTGCTTCATCGAAAGGTGCTTCTGCTGCTGTAGTAACAGATTTTTCTTCANCTCTAAACATAATCCCTACAGAATATGAACATAAATTGAAAAATATATAGGTACACATATATATGAATCAAATGAAAAACTCGTAGTGACAAAGTGAAAAAAAAAACAAACAGTTAACGACATCCTAAAAGACAGTTTAGTGACAGCAAATTTTTAACTAGTATTAAAATCATCCAAAAGAAATTACTTTAACTTTTTTTTTAAGTTCAAAATAGTGTATGACTTAAAACCAACGGGCAAAGCATTATATTCTTTACAGTGTGATAGATAAAACTTCTAGTATCCAGGGCAGTGGCGTGGCGAGGAATCTCTAATAAACGCGAATAACGAAAACGAAATAAGAAATATTTTTCGACACGTCGGAATTTAATATTTATGGGCCGGTTGTACAAAATGACGTTCAAGGAAAGTTCAACTAAACTCGAGATCGGTAGTGATCACAGTTCAAGCTATTACCGACGCGCCCTGGCACGTAAGAAACACTGACATATTACGAGACTTACAATACACAAACGCTACACAGACAATAAGACAAAACGCGGAGAAACG
>NW_019418075.1:18291-23780 GCF_000390285.2 Anoplophora glabripennis | reverse complement strand
TTTTTTGAATTTTGAATTTTATAAGCTGTCACTGTCAACTTTGTAGCAGACGAAATTGCCAATTAGAACCTGGTGCACCGGAACCTGGACATGGACGTCATCTCCGGGAGTTTTCCTGTAAAATTCGCGTAAATCAGGGGTTTTTTCGGGGCGCTCTTCTCGAAATCATCTTATAATATGACGCATGCACGACTGTGGGCCCCCAAAAAACTATCTGGGCCCTATACGTCAGTTGATGATGAAAATGATATTTAGTAGAATATTTTCAAATTAAAGTTAATAGTTGATTAGATTAGGAATGGAGTTAGATTATATTTGAGTTAAATTAAATTGAAGTTAAGAGTAGGTTAGAAATGGCAATTGATTTTGATTTGTTTTTAAAACAACACTTGCATATATTGTGACATTCATTCAATTTATTCCCTTTATATTAATCTTGCATACTTTAAATGAGATCAACAATTCCAAACAAGTTATTACAGTATTAAAGGCAGTCTCATATATGTTCACTGTTTATTGATTTTTCTGGCGATGACGCCGATTTCAAGGTCCAGGTTCCGGTGCACCAGGTGTCCGGGGGGTGTCGCCGACGCCAGGTTCGAGAAGAGCGTCCCGAAAAACCCCCAGATGCGATTTTCGGCTCGTTTACGCGAATTTTACAGGAAAACTCCCGGAGATGACGTCCATGTCCAGGTTACGGTACACCAGGTGTCCGAGGGGTGCTCGCCGACGCCAGATTAGCAATCAACGACCCGAAAAACCCCCGGGTGTCAAGTCTCGTTGCATTTAAGAGTGAAATTCAGGCGAAGCCTCTGAGATGACGTTCATCCTCCATCCATCCTAAGCTCTAGGTCGGCGATGGACCAATTTGAAGGTCATATTCGGGATCAGCGACCTCGAAAATCCCCAGGACTCTGATTTGAGTCCAATCCGGCATTATTAACCGAGTTATGAATTTTTTCTAAGTGAAAAATGCATTTTTCTAGATGCATTTTTCACTGCACAAATGCAATTTGGCCGAAAAACATAATACAAAATTGATACATTTTTTTCACATAATTTTAGAAACCGAATGCAAAAAAAACCCATCTTGATACGACTTAATCAAAAAATTTCGGCGATTCAGTGCTTTATTTCCTTTACTAAATGTAAATGTAATGAAAGTTCCTAATCCTGTATATTTCATTAAAAGCATCATTGTCCCACCTTATTATCATTTTTTTATTTCGATAAGGAAAAGAAAGTAATTATGGTATTTATTGACCTTATTTTAACATTTTATAAAGAATTATTTGTATGAAAAACCTATTGCTATATGTTCCATTAATTCTGGAATACATTATATAAATTTCTAATAAATGAATTTATGTTAAAATAAGTTCCTCTTTTCTGCTTCTTCTTTATTAAATCAAAAACAAAGTCATATAAACATTTGTAACGTTCCATCGTAATCTATCAATAGCATGTCAATTTGTACCGATCTGCAGGTAGCTCGGTGCCCGCGCTGTAATAAATCTTGTGGTGATCATTTTTCATTTTTTCATCTAGAAGCAGCTAATAGGCAATGATATATTTAAGAAACACTAATAAATTATATCAGCATGAGGGTGGTAACCGTAAAATTGTTAGTAGAACCATAATTTAAATTCATTAGTTCCTGGATACCATCACAAATAAAATAAACAGACGTTCGAGTAAAGAAAGATTTACGTCAAGTAAACCGTACCTCATTTAAAACTGTTTTATATTCCAAGTGTTTTACTTAACACTTAAATTTTTAGTTTATTTTTTTCGATTTCATTTGTGTACAGTACCTACCTATTTCTTTTTTAAGGTCATCTAGATGCCTTTTTTAATTTAAGTTCTTCATTTAATACTGTAGAACTCCATTTTATTTATTAAAATAGAAAAGATTGAAAGACCTCAATGTCTCCATCCGCGATGACACATAATTTTTTATGAACACATATGGTGTGCCATAGGGTAGACTATTGGGGTTCGTTTTATTTACTATGATAATTCCTATACTTTACCAAGACAGTATGCTATAGGTATAAGTATAGGTACANGACTGCTTCGCGAAATGGAAACAACGCTCGGAAAAGTGTTTAAATAGGAGAGGGGAGTAGTTTGCAGGAAACAAGGTTTAAAAATAACACAGCCACACAGAAAAAAAAAGTTTGGTATACTTTTTATGCGACATATATTTTTCGTAGTAATTTGGCCTCCTGAACACGAATCTGGGGTCAGAATTGGCCCATCAGGTCACACTTTTTTCCTAACCTCAAAAAACTTGTGAAAAATAGTGAAAATTGATGTAAATTTACTGGGAAAATTTGGAAAAAATGTATTTCCACATCAAATAGTACATTTTTATGTAAAAGACTCTGCTGAATTCAAATCAAAGCAGTCCTGGATACCTTCAATTGGCCTTTAAAGTATGTGTCGAATTTACCTTTATGTCATGAATAGTCCTTTCAGTATTGATTTTAATTTCGGACATAAAAAAAAATCGCATGGAGTCAGGTCTGGTGGGTAAGAATGGTAAAGGTCGACAGTAATCTGATTTTTGGAACAAAACTAACGAATTGACAAAGCTGACTGTGTGTGGATGCATTGTCATGGTGCAAGAGATATGAGTCTCCCCACAATTCTGGTCTCTTCTTGCGGATTTTTTCACGTAATTGTTATAAATCGTCTTGATAGTACACACGGTTCACTGTTTCACCTTGAGGCAAGAATTCAAAATTCCATTAAAGTCGTTAAAACAGTAAGCTTCACTATGAGACTGGCATGCTTACTTGGGGCGTGGAGAAACTTTGCCAATCAATAGTGATACTTGAACTTTTGTTTCAATGTCGTAGGCGTAAACCCAACTTTCGTCTCCCGTTATGATCCTTTAAATGAATGTTTCATCGTCATTGGATTGTTCAAGGAGTTGCCGACAAACGTCCACACGATTTTCTTTTTGTTGTTCGGTCATCAAAAGAGAAACTATTGCTGCAACTTGATCGATGTCCAATATTTCAGTCAAAATTTCATGGCATTACCCAATGAGATGCTAACCCCTTCTGCAATTTCTCTGACAATCAATCGGCAATTTGTACGCACCAGATCTTTGATTTTCTGAACCTGAGAATCATCAGTTGAAGTCGAAGGTCTTCCTGTTCAAGGGTCATCTTCGATTCACTGACGACCACTTTTAAATCGTGAAAACCTTTCATGGCATTGCGTACGACCCAGAGCATCATCTCCGTAAGTTTGTTTCAAAAGTTGAAACGTTTCCTTGAAAGTTTTCCCTATTTCATGCAAAATTTTACGTTGTTCCACAAAATCGCATATTTCAAAAATCGTCACTAACACTTAACATTGCACTCCAATAAGAATATCATAAAAACTAAATGAGATATCAACAATCCCAGAACATGTCTTTACAGAACAGGTTATGCGCAATACAATGCTGCCAACCACTAAATATCTCCTTTAACGCATAATTCAGAAAGGTCGGTTATTTTCTAAACAGACCTCTTACATGAAAGTCCTACCAGACACCTTAATCATATTTTAAACAGCTGACTGTTACTGCGTTCTCGACACCATTTTTTTCTTTCGACTCCATTTGTTTTAATTTTTTAAAAATATTGATCTCTATATTAAAGGGAGCAATACACTTGTTTATTTTCGATTAAGTGAGCCATTAGTGAAGAATGCATTTGTAAGACCATAATATCGATGACATGTACTTCGAAAAAAATTACCCTTATTATTTAACTCCTATCCGCAATGCAAATATTCGAAGACAATTTAAGACCACCTGATATGATAAATTAAGTTTCTTATTTAAATACAAGATACTTTTTCGCTGTATTATGGGAATCCTCAACTTTATTACGGGTTTGTTTATTGGGGAAATGCTGTTACAGCTAATTATGTTTTTTCTGTCCAATAGAAATATCCTTGATTTAATTGCTCAAGTACAAAGAAAGTCATATGTAGTCAATTACTTGTCAGATATGATTTATTAGCTTTCCCTAGTATATTCTTTTACTTTCAGTGCATCGTATTTAGAAAACAATATCTACGAATTGATGAAACATAAAGATATCTACGTCTACGATACAACACACAAGGATGGTATACGGCTACCTGAATGTAGGAGAATTTTTTGTATCAATAGCGTACACTGTTTATATTCAATTCTTGAATATTTTGGTCAATAAAGTTTATCGTTTCTGTATTTATTGGGTACTTTGCCACGTGCGAAAAATTTATAAAAAATCAGTGAAACTGTTTTTCCCTAACTAAAAATTTAATCTATTACAACTTGCTTGATCTTTCAAATAATCGCAGTCTAGTTTAATCTTCTTTTAATGAAATTATTTACCTTCTCCAAAATTTTGCCCGAACCTCATCGAAATATATGACCATTTGTAAAGCATGATCCAAATTTTTTATTTCGCAAATCCTCGTTTTCTAATATAATTGATGGGTTAGTCTATTCTAATATTTACAGGTCGAAAGGTTTCTCTAACATAATGTTTATTGCATTCACAAGGTATGCTACTTTTTTTAATTTTAAATCAGTAATTGGGTGCATCTTTGACAAAAAAGTCCTTAAAGTATTAATAGTCCGAAAAACTGTTCTAAGGTTGTCACCTATTTTTCCGATAATTTAGGAATATATGGCATTTTTACTGTGTATGTAATTCCCTTTATTATGTTGTTTTACTTTCAATATTCTTAAAAACTCTCAACAAAATTCTCTGGATATTGGTTGTTTATTAATACCTACTTTTTTATGAATTTCAGTTCATTATTAAAAATTACATCTTTGGAAAAATAAAGTAGGCTCTATTATACAAATTTAATTACACTTTTATAACAACAATATGATGATTTCAATTAAAATTAAAATATCTGTAAGTGTGAGTTGATTTCTTATAAGCACTTGTTTCTAAAAAGTTGCAATTTTTTAAATTAAAATATCTAAGATAGTAGGTCATGTATTACTATTTTCTATTTCTCAAGTATTTAAATGTTGGTTCCTTGTTGTTAATACAGTATAGACTCTTTAATCCGAAATAATTAAAACACGGGCTGAAAGAGATAAGTTCGAATTACCGATATTTTCGGATTACTGGATACCTGTGTGAAATTAGCAGCCAAATTTGGCAGCTGAAATTCCGAAAATGCTGGAACGTTCATGGACGTACGTGATTAAGTCAAATTTACGTGTACATATAAAAATTAGTATGCAGAACACTATGAAGACCACGAGGCGTTATTAATCTCTTTTAGAAATAATAAATAAATTAAATAAATATTAAAATGTGTTATATTTGCACAATTTAAAGACACAGCAGTAATGGAAGGTGTAACGTATTAAGAACTATTTTTCAAATATTCGGCGATAATTTAAAGGTCAAGCAGGTGTTGAGCCAGCTTCATATTTTGAGGCAAGGTGTGGTACATCAAGCACTAGCTCCCCA
>NW_019418075.1:10299-15672 GCF_000390285.2 Anoplophora glabripennis | reverse complement strand
AAAAAAAAAAGTTGGGTATACTTTTTATGCGACATATATTTTTCGTAGTAATTTGGCCTCCTGAACACGAATCTGGGGTCAGAATTGGCCCATCAGGTCACACTTTTTTCCTAACCTCAAAAAACTTGTGAAAAATAGTGAAAATTGATGTAAATTTACTGGGAAAATTTGGAAAAAATGTATTTCCACATCAAATAGTACATTTTTATGTAAAAGACTCTGCTGAATTCAAATCAAAGCAGTCCTGGATACCTTCAATTGGCCTTTAAAGTATGTGTCGAATTTACCTTTATGTCATGAATAGTCCTTTCAGTATTGATTTTAATTTCGGACATAAAAAAAAATCGCATGGAGTCAGGTCTGGTGGGTAAGAATGGTAAAGGTCGACAGTAATCTGATTTTTGGAACAAAACTAACGAATTGACAAAGCTGACTGTGTGTGGATGCATTGTCATGGTGCAAGAGATATGAGTCTCCCCACAATTCTGGTCTCTTCTTGCGGATTTTTTCACGTAATTGTTATAAATCGTCTTGATAGTACACACGGTTCACTGTTTCACCTTGAGGCAAGAATTCAAAATTCCATTAAAGTCGTTAAAACAGTAAGCTTCACTATGAGACTGGCATGCTTACTTGGGGCGTGGAGAAACTTTGCCAATCAATAGTGATACTTGAACTTTTGTTTCAATGTCGTAGGCGTAAACCCAACTTTCGTCTCCCGTTATGATCCTTTAAATGAATGTTTCATCGTCATTGGATTGTTCAAGGAGTTGCCGACAAACGTCCACACGATTTTCTTTCTGTTGTTCGGTCATCAAAAGAGAAACTATTGCTGCAACTTGATCGATGTTCAATATTTTAGTCAAAATTTCATGGCATTACCCAATGAGATTGCAGAAGGGGTTAGCTTCTGCAATTTCTCTGACAATCAATCGGCGATTTGTACGCACCAGATCTTTGATTTTCTGAACCTGGGAATCATCAGTTGAAGTCGAAGGTCTTCCTGTTCAAGGGTCATTTTCGATTCACTGACGACCAGAGCATCATCTCCGTAAGTTTGTTTCAAAAGTTGAAACGTTTCCTTGAAAGTTTTCCCTGTTTCATGAAAGTCCTACCAGACACCTTAATCATATTTTAAACAGATGACTATTACTGCGTTCTCGACACCATTTTTTTCTTTCGACTCCATTTGTTTTAATTTTTTAAAAATATTGATCTCTATATTAAAGGGAGCAATACACTTGTTTATTTTCGATTAAGTGAGCCATTAGTGAAGAATGCATTTGTAAGACCATAATATCGATGACATGTACTTCGAAAAAAATTACCCTTATTATTTAACTCCTATCCGCAATGCAAATATTCGAAGACAATTTAAGACCACCTGATATGATAAATTAAGTTTCTTATTTAAATACAAGATACTTTTTCGCTGTATTATGGGAATCCTCAACTTTATTACGGGTTTGTTTATTGGGGAAATGCTGTTACAGCTAATTATGTTTTTTCTGTCCAATAGAAATATCCTTGATTTAATTGCTCAAGTACAAAGAAAGTCATATGTAGTCAATTACTTGTCAGATATGATTTATTAGCTTTCCCTAGTATATTCTTTTACTTTCAGTGCATCGTATTTAGAAAACAATATCTACGAATTGATGAAACATAAAGATATCTACGTCTACGATACAACACACAAGGATGGTATACGGCTACCTGAATGTAGGAGAATTTTTTGTATCAATAGCGTACACTGTTTATATTCAATTCTTGAATATTTTGGTCAATAAAGTTTATCGTTTCTGTATTTATTGGGTACTTTGCCACGTGCGAAAAATTTATAAAAAATCAGTGAAACTGTTTTTCCCTAACTAAAAATTTAATCTATTACAACTTGCTTGATCTTTCAAATAATCGCAGTCTAGTTTAATCTTCTTTTAATGAAATTATTTACCTTCTCCAAAATTTTGCCCGAACCTCATCGAAATATATGACCATTTGTAAAGCATGATCCAAATTTTTTATTTCGCAAATCCTCGTTTTCTAATATAATTGATGGGTTAGTCTATTCTAATATTTACAGGTCGAAAGGTTTCTCTAACATAATGTTTATTGCATTCACAAGGTATGCTACTTTTTTTAATTTTAAATCAGTAATTGGGTGCATCTTTGACAAAAAAGTCCTTAAAGTATTAATAGTCCGAAAAACTGTTCTAAGGTTGTCACCTATTTTTCCGATAATTTAGGAATATATGGCATTTTTACTGTGTATGTAATTCCCTTTATTATGTTGTTTTACTTTCAATATTCTTAAAAACTCTCAACAAAATTCTCTGGATATTGGTTGTTTATTAATACCTACTTTTTTATGAATTTCAGTTCATTATTAAAAATTACATCTTTGGAAAAATAAAGTAGGCTCTATTATACAAATTTAATTACACTTTTATAACAACAATATGATGATTTCAATTAAAATTAAAATATCTGTAAGTGTGAGTTGATTTCTTATAAGCACTTGTTTCTAAAAAGTTGCAATTTTTTAAATTAAAATATCTAAGATAGTAGGTCATGTATTACTATTTTCTATTTCTCAAGTATTTAAATGTTGGTTCCTTGTTGTTAATACAGTATAGACTCTTTAATCCGAAATAATTAAAACACGGGCTGAAAGAGATAAGTTCGAATTACCGATATTTTCGGATTACTGGATACCTGTGTGAAATTAGCAGCCAAATTTGGCAGCTGAAATTCCGAAAATGCTGGAACGTTCATGGACGTACGTGATTAAGTCAAATTTACGTGTACATATAAAAATTAGTATGCAGAACACTATGAAGACCACGAGGCGTTATTAATCTCTTTTAGAAATAATAAATAAATTAAATAAATATTAAAATGTGTTATATTTGCACAATTTAAAGACACAGCAGTAATGGAAGGTGTAACGTATTAAGAACTATTTTTCAAATATTCGGCGATAATTTAGAGTTCAAGCAGGTGGTGAGACAGCTTCATATTTTGAGGCAAGGTGTGGTACATCAAGCACTAGCTCTCCTGTGAAAATCATCCCCTTGGCTTGGGGACTACACCTCGAAAAAAATAAAAAAACGGATTTTTCAAAAATTCAGCGATAATTTAAAGGCGAAGCAGGTAGTGTGCCAGCTTCATATTTTGGGGCAAGATGTCATACATCAAGCACTAGCTCTCCTGTGAAAATCATCCCTTTGGGGTGGGGATTACACCCCGAAAAAAATTAAAAACCGAATTTTTCAAAAATTCAGCGATAATTTAAAGGCGAAGCAGGTAGTGTGCCTGGTTCATATTTTAGGGCAAGGTGTGGTACATCAATCACTAGCTCTTCTGTGAAAATCACCCCCTTGGAGTGGGGATTATACCCCGAAAAAAATTAAAAACCGGATTTTTCAAAAATTCAGCGATAATTTAAAGGCGAAGCAGGTAGTGTGCCAGCTTCATATTTTGGGGCAAGGTGTNAAAATATCTAAGATAGTAGGTCATGTATTACTATTTTCTATTTCTCAAGTATTTAAATGTTGGTTCCTTGTTGTTAATACAGTATAGACTCTTTAATCCGAAATAATTAAAACACGGGCTGAAAGAGATCAGTTCGAATTACCGATATTTTCGGATTACTGGATACCTGTGTGAAATTAACAGCCAAATTTGGCAGCCGAAAATGCCCGAACGTTCATGGACGTACGTGAATAAGTCAAATTTACGTGTAAATATAAAAATTAGCATGCAGAACACTATGAAGACCACAAGGCGTTATTAATCTCTTTTAGATATGATAAGTAAATTAAATAAATATTAAAATGTGTTATATTTGCACAATTTAAAGACACAGCAGTAATGGAAGATGTAACGTATTAAGAACTATTTTTCAAATATTCGGCGATAATTTAAAAGTCAAGCAGGTGGTGAGACAGCTTCATATTTTGAGGCAAGGTGTGGTACATCAAGCACTAGCTCCACAGTGAAAATCATCTCCTCGGCTTGAGGCTTATACCTTGAAAGTAATTAAAAACCGGATTTTTCAAAAATTCAGAGATAAATTAAAGACCAAGCTGGTAGTGTGCCAGCTTCATATTTTGAGGTAAGCTGTAATACATCAAGCGCTAGCTCTCCTGTGAAAATCATCCCATTGGAGTGGGGATTACACCCCGAAAAAAATTAAAAACCGGACTTTTCAAAAATTCAGCGATAATTTAAAGGCGAAGCAGGTAGTGTGCCAGCTTCATATTTTGGGGCAAGGTGTGGTACATCAAGCACTAGCTCTCCTGTGAAAGTCATCCCCTTGGGGTGGGGATTACACCCCGAAAAAAATTACAAACCGGATTTTTCAAAAATTCAGCGATAATTTAAAGGCGAAGCAGGTAGTGTGCCAGCTTCATATTTTGCGGCAAGGTGTCATACATCAAGCACTAGCTCTCCTGTGAAAATCATCCCCTTGGGGTGGGGATTACACCCCGAAAAAATTTAAAACCGAATTTTTCGAAAAAAATTAAAAACCGGATTTTACAAAAATTCAGCGATAATTTAAAGGCGAAGCAGGTAGTGTGCCAGCTTCATATTTTGGGGCAAGGTGTCATACATCAAGCACTAGCTCTCCTATGAAAATCACCCCCTTGGCTTGGGGATTACACCCCGAAAAAAATTAAAAACCGGATTTTTCAAAAATTCAGCGATAATTTAAAGGCGAAGCAGGCCGTGTGCCAGCTTCATATTTTGGGGCAAGGTGTGGTATATCAAGCACTAGCTCCCAGTGAAAATCACCCCCTTGGCTTGGGGACTACACCTCGAAAAAAATTAAAAACCGGATTTTTCAAAAATTCAGCGATAATTTGAAGGCGAAGCAGGTATTGTGCCAGCTTCATATTTTGGGGCAAGATGTCATAAATCAAGCACTAGCTCTCCTGTGAAAATCATCCCCTTGGGGTGGTGATTACACCCCGAAAAAAATTAAATACCGAATTTTTCAAAAATTCAGCGATCATTTAAAGGCGAAGCAGGTAGTGTGCCAGCTTCATATTTTGGGGCAAGGTGTGGTACATCAAGCACTAGCTCTCCTGTGAAAATCACCCCCTTGGAGTGGGGATTATACCCCGTAAAAAATTAAAAACCGGATTTTTCAAAAATTCAGCGATAATTTAAAGGCGACGCAGGTAGTGTGCCAGCTTCATATTTTGGGGCTAGGTATGGTACATCAAGCACTAGCCTGTGAAAATCACCCTCTTGGAGTGGGGATTACACCCCGAAAAAAATTTAAAACCGGATTTTTCAAAAATTCAGCGATAATTTAAAGGCGAAGCAGGTAGTGTGCCAGCTTCATATTTTGGGGCAAGGTGTCAT
>NW_019418075.1:5160-9622 GCF_000390285.2 Anoplophora glabripennis | reverse complement strand
CTCCTGCTTCAGATGGGTGCACCAGGATTGCGATAGAGAAGGAGATACAGAGAAAAACTACAGCGGAGAATTTATTTGTAAATTGTGTACATTGGGTACACAACAACAAACAAATCAGAAGAGCTTTGATTCTAATACGAATTACGGCAGCATTAAAGAACGTTGCGAAGCATTCTTAGAGGCTATTCGAATGAGCGACATACAAAGAAAGCAATTACAAGTACGTACTCAGTCTCAAAGGCAATGCTTGGAATGGTACAAGGAGAGAAGAATCAGACTGACGTCTTCCTATTTCGGAAGAATTTGCAAAGTGAGAACCCCATCGGCTTTCAAAAACACTGTTAACCTAATACTTAATCAGAAAAAGATAAAAACACCAGCAATACAGCATGGTATTAGGTGTGAAAATTTAGCTGGAGTGGAATATTTTCAGAAGACAGGGTCGTCCTGTCAATCTGCAGGACTGTTTATTCATTCGAAGGTCCCATATTTAGCTGCGTCTCCCGACGGACTTGTAGGCGAGGAAGGAGTCTTGGAGATTAAGTCACCTTATTCTGCCAAAGATGCTAATCCAAATAATTACAAGTTTACGTTTCTCAATGAAGAAGGAAATGCTCTATTGTCAAATCACGATTACCATTACCAAATTCAGGGAATCCTCGAGATCACTGATAGAGCATGGTGTGATCTTGTTATATTTACCTTTAAAGGTATTAAGGTGGTAAGGGTGTACAGATCAAAGAAGTTTTTTCAGTTAGTGTTGAGAAACTAATATTTCTATTTATTTCATATTTTACCTGAAATTATCCTTCCGAATAACAATATTTCCACTGAAGAGAAAAAATGGACAACCTTCAAAGATATCACATTACACACGACACTGCAAAATATGAAGTTGGCACACGACCTGCTTCGCCTTTAACCAAGAAGAAAGTGTAGGAACATATTATATTTAAGTTTTGAGATAATTCAACTGGACTTTCTTAACGAGAAAATATAAAATTTTCTAAGTAGTATTAGTGATTTGTTGAAATGATTTGTTAATGAAATTTCAGCAATTTTTTATTGCAGTTGGTACGTCGTTAATTTTGTCTGCATAAGTCGCACATGTTGTTCATTATTTTCGAATGTAGGCTAACGCCCTTTTCAATTTCACTTTTGGTCAGTAGACATCTGGTATGTAATTTTCTGTTACATAAATGACATTGAAAGTATTTGTCAGTTCCATTTACGTCCTTTGAACAGAATAGACACTTTTCCTTCATGCAACAACTATTTATCAATAACATTCTTTTCAAATGTCTCCTATAATCACTCAAGTCGATATCTGTGTTTAGATGCTGACCCTTAGCGATCTTAGAAAAGAAATATATAATTAACGCGCCACAATTAAATGAATCTCTTTGTTTTATATGTTCCGGAACTGTAAATGACCAACTTTTCCAGTCGATGTTCTTAGATCGGATGAAATTTNTTCAGCGATAATTTAAAGGCGAAGCAGGTAGTGTGCCAGCTTCATATTTTGGGGCTAGGTATGGTACATCAAGCACTAGCCTGTGAAAATCACCCTCTTGGAGTGGGGATTACACCCCGAAAAAAATTTAAAACCGGATTTTTCAAAAATTCAGCGATAATTTAAAGGCGAAGCAGGTAGTGTGCCAGCTTCATATTTTGGGGCAAGGTGTGGTACATCAAGCACTAGCTCCCAGTGAAAATCACCCCCTTGGCTTGGGGACTACACCTCGAAANATTACCATTATCAAATTCAGGGAATCCTCGATATCACTGATAGAGCATGGTGTGATCTGGTTATATTTACCTTTAAAGGTATTAAGGTGGTAAGGGTGTACAGATCAAAGAAGTTTTTTCAGTTAATGTTGAGAAACTAAAATATTTCTATTTATTTCATATGTTACCTGAAATTATTATCCTTCCGAATAACAATATTTCCACTGAAGAGAAAATATGGACAACCTTCAAAGATATCACATTACACACGACACTTTGCCTCAAAATATGAAGTTGGCACACGACCTGCTTCGCCTTTAACCAAGAATAAAGTGTAGAAAATATTATATTTAAGTTCAACGGGACTTTCTTAACGAGAAAATATAAAATTTTCTAAGTAGTATTAGTGATTTGTTGAAATGATTTGTTAATGAAATTTCAGCAATTTTTTATTGCAGTTGGTACGTCGTTAATTTTGTCTGCATAAGTCGCACATGTTGTTCATTATTTTCGAATGTAGGCTAACGCCCTTTTCAATTTCACTTTTGGTCAGTAGACATCTGGTATGTAATTTTCTGTTACATAAATGACATTGAAAGTATTTGTCAGTTCCATTTACGTCCTTTGAACAGAATAGACACTTTTCCTTCATGCAACAACTATTTATCAATAACATTCTTTTCAAATGTCTCCTATAATCACTCAAGTCGATATCTGTGTTTAGATGCTGACCCTTAGCGATCTTAGAAAAGAAATATATAATTAACGCGCCACAATTAAATGAATCTCTTTGTTTTATATGTTCCGGAACTGTAAATGACCAACTTTTCCAGTCGATGTTCTTAGATCGGATGAAATTTGTAAATTTAGCGACGTACAAGTTTTTGTAAATATTTTCATTCCCTATCGGATCTATAAAAAGAATTTCTTTGTTTGCAAAATCTGCCATTAGCAGAACATAATGACCGCTTTTCTCAACGGGCATGGCAACCTTTGCCTTTGTAAAGTTGACGTTTGAAATGAAAGTATCTGTAAGTGATGTATTGCTAAAGATAAATTGATGATTTAGCAACAGAAAGAATTTGGAATTCATGAGTCGAATTAAAAATTTGAAAGCAATGGTCCACTACGAAGCTACTAACCTTCACTGACCTTCATCCAAGGTAAGAAAATCGTCAATCAAAAGCTCCTGAAGAGAAAAATCTACTGTAGGGTTAACTGTAACGACGTACCCTCTTCTATTATTTAAATTTTTATAATAGAAAATATCATTACAAAGGCCATTATCGAGTAATGTGATCTCTTTGAAGGTTGTCCATTTTTTCTCTTCAGTGGAAATATTGTTACTCGGAAGGATAATTTCAGGTAACATATGAAATAAATAGAAATATTTTAGTTTCTCAAACATTAATTCAAAAAACTTCTTTGATCTGTACACCCTTACCACCTTAATACCTTTAAAGGTAAATATAACAAGATCACACCATGCTCTATCAGTGATCTCGAGGATTCCCTGAATTTGGTAATGGTAATCGTGATTTGACAATAGAGCATTTCCTTCTTCATTGAGAAACGTAAACTTGTAATTATTTGGATTAGCATCTTTGGCAGAATAAGGTGACTTAATCTCCAAGACTCCTTCCTCGCCTACAAGTCCGTCGGGAGACGCAGCTAAATATGGGACCTTCGAATGAATAAACAGTCCTGCAGATTGACAGGACGACCCTGTCTTCTGAAAATATTCCACTCCAGCTAAATTTTCACACCTAATACCATGCTGTATTGCTGGTGTTTTTATCTTTTTCTGATTAAGTATTAGGTTAACAGTGTTTTTGAAAGCCGATGGGGTTCTCACTTTGCAAATTCTTCCGAAATAGGAAGACGTCAGTCTGATTCTTCTCTCCTTGTACCATTCCAAGCATTGCCTTTGAGACTGAGTACGTACTTGTAATTGCTTTCTTTGTATGTCGCTCATTCGAATAGCCTCTAAGAATGCTTCGCAACGTTCTTTAATGCTGCCGTAATTCGTATTAGAATCAAAGCTCTTCTGATTTGTTTGTTGTTGTGTACCCAATGTACACAATTTACAAATAAATTCTCCGCTGTAGTTTTTCTCTGTATCTCCTTCTCTATCGCAATCCTGGTGCACCCATCTGAAGCAGGAGTCACATTTTACCCAGTCCGTCACCTCCTTGAGCATTCCATGACCGCAGTAAGCACACTGGGCTATTTCAGGATCGTCTTCTGGGAATATTATATCATCTTTGAAGGGCTTTGAATGTTGTTTCAGAAATCTCGCATCGAAATGAGTTCCTTGTTTTTTAGTTGTTTTTAGCCACTGTTCTTGTGAACATTTTTCTGATGTTGGATCATATTTAGTTAATCGTGTCTTTTTTATGTTTATTTTGTTTTCTAGTCTCAACGAAATAACATCTTCTCTTAAATTTCTAACAAATTGTGAACATTTAATGTTTTTCTGTCCTTTCAGCCGAATATTTTTTAATTGGCCAAAGTAATTTTCAACCATCGAATTGCTTATAGATTTCTTTTTCTTTAACATTAATCCGGACCAAAGAGGTGTTAAGGGAAGGTATTTTTCTAAAATTACCTTAAAAAATGTTGAATTATAGAAAGGATTTTCTTTTTGGCCATCATCTGTAAGTTCTATATTTTCTATTACGCAGCAGAATCTTTTATAATACGGACTAAGTCTGAAGAACGCAACTGTTTCTGA
>NW_019418075.1:0-3386 GCF_000390285.2 Anoplophora glabripennis | reverse complement strand
AAGAGACAAAAAGTGCGAAGCCTTATCAGGCGTACCGATTGTAAACCAGAACCTTGAACGTTTTAAGAACTTTAATAATTGAATTTAATTATATGTAACTAATTGAAAATAAGACAAATCGTTTATTATTCCCCTTTTTTTCTTTTCACAAGCTTACTTTTGATTATCAATGAACTATTATCAATCCGGGTGAGAAGGAACAATTAATATGTTGTAAATTTCATATTATTTAGCGTTACGCGCTGGTTCAGTGTAAGAAAAAGTAAATTAAATGGACTGTATGAAACAAGGAAATGGAATTGAATCGGCACTTACCCTTCGGCGTAGTTTTCTTCGATGATTTCAGAGTTTTCTCCGGCACTGGGTATTTATGCGTTTTGCGAAAAATTTTAATTAGCGAGCACTCGTTTTCACCTAGGATACGCGTCTTCCTTTCTGCCACTTGTCCTTTTCTTTTTCTTCTTCTCGCCGCTCGCGCACGCGGAATCGTGCCGATTGAAGACGTGGCATTTTATGAATAGAAATTAATTAACAAAAATAAGCTTGATGCTAATTAAGATTTATAAATTAAATGTAAAATATATATATTAAAAAAAGAAAGAATTATAAATTAAATTTATAAACATTAAGAAAAATCAATTGACTATACGAAAAGTTTTGTATTGCTGCTTTTTTCAGTGTGAGATGTTTGATTAAGCAAAACTATTTTCATTAAAATAATCATTAACTGCGCAAGAGTTTATTTCATTAACTTTTTACATTTTTCACAGGTAAAATAATATCCAATAAAAGTCCAAGTCCAAAGTAAAAAAAAAACGAAATATACAAAAATGAAAACTATCAGAATTAAGTAAGTATGTCACAACTAAGTATTGTTTTTTCATTCTGATAAATTGCATGGCTGTATAAATTGTTCATTTTTTTTTTTTTTCATTTATCAATTGTGTCTGTACATTTCATAGTCACTGGAGTGAACATCTATCAAATTGTAGATTTCTTGAGGAATTATAACTTATCCAGTAATGTTAAAAGAAATGAGGTGAATATAGAAAAATATGAGTCCTTTTGGCAACCAAAATTACCTATTTCAACGTTTGTCTTAAAATTAGCAGTTCTCTAAAAAAAAATTGAAGTTGAAAATTTTTTCCCTAATCATATTGTTTACATTCTATTCTTTGATGCATTCGTTTTAGAAAGCATATTATTCTGTCAGCTAGTTTCAAACTTTATTTTTATATAAAGTGCTTCTTACAGGTTCATAGATTTATAGCTGTCTGTCTACCTGTGCTACATAAACAAAACACAGTCCGCAGCGGTAAAAGTATTGTTTGATTGATACGAACAATCGAAAGTAATGAGAATGTTCGGATGCAGTGAACACATGTTTTCTGGTATTGACATGGGAATAATTGGTTTTAAGAGCCGTATAAAAGGCGTAGTCTTTACTTTTTTAACGCGTGCGTGCAGCCTGCGTGTAGAAGGGTCAAGCAGGTGATAACACGCACTTTCATCTAACAATGAGGAACACGTGTTTGGAATTGCCCGTATATTGTCTATGGTCTGCCCAAACGTTGTGCAACCAAGTCTATTCTACCCGAATGCATTTGAAGTTTGTTTTAAAAAATACAAACAGGGTGACGAGAAGGTAAAATTCATATTTTTCTTATGTGGCAACCGAAAAAAAGGGTCAGTTACTAAATTTGCACTATTATACTGATAATTTGTGCTACAGATAAACCAAATTCATTTCGATTCCAAGGGTAGGATGTCCAGTGGACAAGGAGAGCTTTGGATCTTCGATCTTAACTGTGGGTCAGTTGCTGCCTCTCCATCTCATTCTATATCAAATGTGTCTCTTTTCGATTTGTAATGTTCAGAAGTCGTAATTTTCCATAAATCCCATTTTTTACAAATCAGCAACGAATAGCACAACACATTAGAAGGCACGGGCGTTGAAAGTAAAAAAGAAATATTGCAAAGGAAAAATAAAAATAAAAATGCATAGCTTGGGGCTAGACAAACAAAATTTAATCGACTTTAGCAGAAACGGACCCACCCCCACCATCCAATGCCTCCCAATAATCGACCCACATCCAACTAAGAACCCTGACAGGTAGTAATGGCAGAAAAATGACTTCTTTCACATCCCTAGGTCTAGACAAGCAATATTTCGTTGACTATGGAAACTCAGTAAAACACAAACTAGGGCTCTGACAGGCAAGCTCAATCTGAATAATGGACTGGTAGAGTATAATTAAACCGTAGCCAGGAAAACTTAAACTGAACCTCTAAAAGGCAAACTAAATGTGAACCTCGGACAAGGAAACTAACTGAGGCTCAAACATGAAATTTGAAATACAGAATAGAAAGTCAGGCTGCCAAAACCAGACTGGAGCACCGACAGCAAACTGAAACTGACGTTCAATCAGGTTGTTTTTTTTTCTATTTTGTGTTATGTGCAAAATGTGTTTGTCAAATTTTGTTAGTGAAAATTACATTAGCAGATAATAAGGTTTTTTAGGCTCCTATTTTAAAAATATTGTAACGGATTTGAAATGTTAATGTAGAAACTCAGATGAAAATATTGCCTGACCGAACTTAAAGTCGTATAAAAATTTTAATTATTATTATAGCAACACCAAATTTGTATAAAATTGTTAATATTAAAATTCTGGATATAAAACTATTAATGAACAATTATATTACATAGTATAAAAACAATAATCTTTTAATTTTATTCTCAAGTACAGAATAAATTTTCATATAAGTGCATGACATCGACACTTGTTAGTAATCAGTACCTACATAAAGAAAAACGAATTTAAACCTAGTGACTTATATCAAATGAAAGCTTAAAGTCTATAGATTAATCGTGTATCCATATCGCAGGAAGACGAGTAAACTTAAAGAAGATATCTCAATCCAACATAAACCATCATAAAAAATTTTTATCAAATGTTAAAGCTAAAGGTGGCTTTTTAAGAATACCCAGAGATGATCTAAAAATATAAAATAAAGAATATTTTAGTAAATAATTTATTGAATTGTAAATAAAAGTAAAAGGACATTTGTTAAAAATGTGTTTAATTATAAGTAGTGGTGTGAAAAAGTGTTTGAAAAGGACATACAAAGACAGAAAATTTCTGTGCATGGACCTTAAGCAAAGCTGGGGACAGAATCATCAGGAAGGTGGAGAAAAACAAAGAAATCATTGATTGGTTACGGGTTGGGTTTTGCAAGATGTACAGCGTGGAGACGCAGCTCCCGAAAATTTTGGCAGCCCATGAAAATTTTCCGCTACCAGCAGTAGAAAGCAGTTCCAAGGCAGTTTCCAGTGGCCCCATAAATAGTCTGCAAGGCATTTACGTAGTTTCCAGCGAAGAAAA
>NW_019418074.1:35819-38072 GCF_000390285.2 Anoplophora glabripennis | reverse complement strand
TCATAGAGCTTGTAGAACACCCTGTATATACCCTCAATTGGATTTGTCGCGACATAAAATTTAGCACGTATACATAAATATTTTCAGAAGAGTTACTGAAATAACGTTTTAATTCGTTACCTGGCACTGCGAACATGAAGACAAACCAAACTATTCCCAAGGAATGCTGAGAAATAACTAAGTTTGTCCAATCTTCTATGCAAACAGCAACAGTCACGTTCTCATTATTTGTGGGATACACGTCAACCTGTAATCTGTATATCCAGAGAATAGGCGAGAAGAGTGCTAGGGATGTGAGCCACAAAGCGATTATCACAATCACTGTCGTTGTTTTATTGAAACATCTGTAGACCATGCCGAAAGGACGTGTTATGGCGAGATATCGGTCTATGGCCATGGCTGTTATGGTGAATATGCTCGAGGCAACAGCAACACCTGAAAAAAGAAAATAGGTAGTGGTTTTTGAAAGAAATTTTAAGCTAAGAAAATGGAAATTATTTCAAATGAAATTGTCTCACTAAAATAAATTAATTATTACAGTCAGTATAATAATGAATTAAGGGGAAGAAATATAGGGGAGAGATAGGAGAAATTGCCTGTAAAAAGACAAATTATTTTATCTGCTACAAGGGTACAATTTTATTAGACCCATTTGAGTAGAGAAAACAATAGATTCTGTTCAGTCAGGTAATGTCAAGTGACACTGAACATTGGTATATTAAGTTTTAAATTACACCGGGTGATTCATTTTAGGTGAATATATAGGAAAAAGTTATCGTTTTTGTATTCAATTAGTGGAGAGTTATTTTACTGTGCCAGCGAGTAAAAGAACCAAAAATGATTTCGCAACTCCGTATGAAATAGTATTTTTTCGACAACTGTTTCAAAATATTGTTAAAATTGACGAAAGCGAGAGTAAAAATGTTGACATTTACGATAAACTTATACACGTTTATGGGAGAAATATGTATCAATCAGACCACATGTAAGTAACCACCACATAAATCAGACAAAGTATCTATAGTCAGTTGGTTTTGGTCACCATATTTGTTATACTTGCCGTGTTGAACCAATGAACAGACTCAAAACATAGAAAATACTGGACTTTAAGGTTAGTGCAAAACCATGTGAAGGAATTTATGGAGTGTCCTTAGCGGAAAATAATTTGGTTCAGGAAAGTGATGGGACTTATAACGGGACACTGTCACTTTAGGAAACATCTATACAACCTCAGGCTAGTAGATAGTCCGGTCTACTCAGGATGTGAGTGGGAGGGTGAAACTTCTCTGCATATCCTGGCCGACTGCCTAGAATTTGCACGTAGTAGAATGACGTTCCTGAGAAAACTCTTTCTGGAACCCAAGGAACTGAGAGAAGTGCCGGCAGTGAAGCTTTTGGACTTTGTAAAAAGGATAAAACTACTTGCTGAATAGATTTGAACAGTAGGACGCACAATAGGGCTCATAAGGCCACGGTGCCGTGATACCTGAATCGTAGGTGTAAGAAGAAGATGCCGTGTTGCAAAATTCTGCGAATATTAAGTTAAAAAATGTTAAAGTATGGATAAAGTGGAATAAGAAATGGATCTTTCAAATGATGAAGAATAGTTGTCTCTTGAAGTATCGAAACAGGCAAAAAGTATTTTTCATTAGATATGTTTATGGAAAAATGTGTCAGTCAACTCGTTGGTACTCATAAAATAAGAACTCACGTTCCCCTATGAGGACGTATTAGTTTTTCTAATATTGTTTTTATAGGTTATTTTAATGACAGACATTCGCGACGAGATAAGAACTGCTAACTATGACAGTATAAGATATAGAAGGCAAAGGTTATATGCCTATCATTAACATTCTTGACAGCAAGACATACTCAGAATACATTTGTCATTTCAGATGTGGTTGATATTACAATTAGTCCAAGCATTATAGAGAAATGCTTACAGAAATTATTACCTGGACAAAAAAAAATATGACCGTATAGAAAATTAAATTTTGAATTGAGTTTTTTGTTCTTTAAACTCGATCCAATATGGCGAACATGGTTAAAAAAAAATCGCAAAGTTGAAAAAAAAACGGTTTTTCTAAAATAACTAAAAAAATATAGCACGGATTGAAATATTTTAAATGAGAAAGTTGTAGGTTTTAAAAAGATCTATCGACTGATTTTTTGAAAGTATCGATTGCTTTGTTACTTTTCGAGATATATCGAAAAAACCGTTAAAAATCTTCTCTTTTCTCTTCTTCTATAACT
>NW_019418074.1:11083-35477 GCF_000390285.2 Anoplophora glabripennis | reverse complement strand
GTGGAATTTAGGAAACAAATTGGATTTATAATAAATTACATTTAAAATAAATAGTTTATGAGAATAAAGGAATTTTTGTAGCAACAAGGGTGCCAGACCTGAACTGATCCCCTCGTCCCTTCATAATGTATAAAGAAATTATTCAATTTGTAAAACCCTTAAAGGCGTACTTCACTGGTTCCCTTGACAGGCAATGATTTATTACTTTGCATCGAATATGATCGTACTATAGATCTAAATCGGTTTTCTATTCAAAACCTCACTTCAAAAATTAAAATTCAAATACTTTTCATTGAAACTTTTTTTTTGATCAGTTGATTTTATTTGAATAACGAGGTTTTATTTACGTACAGTCGAAGTCTGACAAAGGTAATGGGACCAGTTTGTTTTTCTCTAGTACCTATTTATCAACGTGTGATATATTCATACATGTTAAATATTATGTGGATATAATTTCTTGAAATACATATGCAATTATTAGAAGCTAAGTGCATTATAATTGGCTATAATCTTTCTACCACTATAATTATTATATACTCCTATGACACACTTATTGAAATACATGACCTACTTGCTAGAAACATGGTATAAGTACCTACCTATAATGATTTTTTTTCAATTTTACCGGAGTTTCTTAACTCTCCATCAATCCATTCTAACGCTACTTATTTTAGGTGGAAATAAAATGCATCCAAAATGCTTTTGCCCGATGAAACTTACGAGCAAAATGTTATGGCGTCAGGTCATATACTGGCTGTTCTCAAAACGTACGATGACTTTTTGTCGTACTACAGGATACGACCGGAATTTTTTTGCAAGTAAGTACTTTAATTTAACGAAAACCATTTTAATAGTACCGCAGCAGGCAGTTTTTCGAAACATGCGTACTTGTACAGGGCGATTCTTAAATGGTGACCAAAAATGAAATAGTAGTAAAGCAGTGGCGTACTATTTTATTTAGAAAATTTTGCCACCGATACCCTCTATGTCCGCCACTGGAGTATGTAAATTTTAGGAAAAGCCCTCAGATATTGGACAATGTTTACATAAATACATGTGCCCAATTTTAAATTATTTCACTTACTAGTTTTTAAATTATTTAAAAAAATTAAAAATATTTTTTTAAGTTTAACCTCCTGTATCTTTTTAACGTCCTATATAAAAACTTTATAGGAAAGACTCCCCTTAAAATTCACCAAAGAATACGAGGTTTCATTTTTGGTCACCATTTGTGAATCACCCTGTATACCGGATGTCCCACTGAGGTTATCGACCGGCTGTAACTTGGAAACTATTGTTTTTCCCGAAATCTATAGGACAAATAGTTTTCGAGATACAGCCGGTCGATGACCTTAATGGTCTGTATTGGTTTTACAAAATTAAGTATATAAGGTGAACTGTAATGTAAAGGAAAAACTTGTATATATTCCCTGAATATATAAGATCCAAATATGATAAAGTACACTTTTATTGAATTTTATCTATTTTTTTAATTGGATTGAATTTTCTTTTATGTAAATTGATATATAATTTGTAAGTAGATATTCCTAATAAATTTTTGGCTGGTATTTATAAAAGCTGATTTTTGCAAAATATGCTTTATTCTAGCATGTAATAAACCATTATTTGTGGTAATGGTACAGAATTTATAGATCAGATGAAAAAGGTACGATATATGTAAAACAAAACTGTAACAGTTTATTAATAATAAACATTAGGGCATTGTAAATGCAAACCTTTGGACAGCTCATGTCAAATAAAATGAATGCATTTAAAACATAAGATGACATAAGATCAAAAGCAAATTGTACTGTAGAGACGGATGGTATACACTGATTTAAACAATAGTAAAAACTAAGTAAAGATAAAGTTTTTTTGGGGAAACGACGAGCGACGAGTGGTCTGGCGAAATCGCGAGGACAGAAGATCTAAGCAACCTAGTAGAATATATGAAAGACAAATAATTAATGTAAAATAATATCTTTTACAATAAGAAGGCCAAATAACAACTAAGGTAATTAAACCCATTTAAATTAACAAATATNTTTTAAAATGTAGCCATAATCAACCTACACATACCCACCTAAACAGGTTTCTGTAACATTTGCCGTTTGGTCACTAGCGACCGAGGCGTTACAGGTGGCCCACCCTGTATATATATATATATATATAGTAACAGTTATAGTATAGTAACTAATAATAAACATTAGGGCAATGCAAATGCAAACCTTTGGACAGCTCATGTCAAATAAAATTAATGCATTTAAAACATAAGATAACATCTGGTATAAGAGATTAAAAGATGGTACTTATACATTGATTTAAACAATAGTAAAAACTAAGTAAAGATAAAGGTTTTTGGGGAAACGCCGAGCGACGAGGGGTCTGGCGAAATCGCGAGGACAGAAGATCTAAGCTACCTAGTGAATATATGAAAGACAAATAATTAATGTAAAATAGTATCTTTTACAATAAGAAGGCCAAATAACAACTAAGGTAATTAAACCCATTTAAATTAACAAATATTTAAGATTTTTATATATCGTTTTGATTAANATATCTTTTACAATAAGAAGGCCAAATAACAACTAAGGTAATTAAACTCATTTAAATTAACAAATATTTAAGATTTTTATATATCGTTTTGATTAATTTATATTTTATTGTAAAAGAAACTTAAATAAAAAGGTTATTTAATACTAATGTTAATCTACTAAAATAATTTCAACTCTATTAATTTCTTATGTATTACCATCTGTTCTTTTATACCAGGTACTACAAAATGCATTTATTTTAGGCCTTTTTAATTTCCTTTTTCTTCGTTATACGATTTTTCCTGTTTAATCCACAAACATCGAACATTTTTTGGAAAAACTATATTGTTAAAACTCCAACTTGGAAGTCTGGGATCTTTGCTGTTTACTATTGTATAGTTTGGCTGAATAATAGCAAAAAAACCCAAACCTTACTACGGAAAAGGGTCACCTTACACCCAAGAAGTAGCTACCAGGGCCTGTTATCTCTTACGGACACAATTGTACCCTTATTGATAGTTGGAGAACTTCTCACAGAGGACGCTCCCATCTAAAATTATGTCATCTAGCCATTTCATTCTAATCCTTGTTTTCATGTTTGAATTTGACAAACAGTGAAGTGTCAGGTAGTTTAAATTTTGTGGTTTGATTTAAACATATATCTATAAATATTTATAAATATATGGATTTGAATAGCGTGAGGACCCATTTTGTTGCGTCCATAATTTTCTGCTGTATTTTATCATATTTTCTTCCTTTTTCACAGGTAAGATATTTATGCTGCAAAATTTTCAAGTTTCATATGCACACTGCACACCCAGTTTAGTCAATGTGTAGAAAATATATGTAGAATTGTAATTTAAAATTTCTAATGTTATGCTTTGTGTTGATTAGTAATTATAAGCTTTTCTTTTCACTATTAATTACTCTCAATACTGAAAGGAATAAAGTATACTCTATTTTGAATTCATTAAACGTAACTATATATTATGCATTATAAACGGCTAATTATGTTAAATTTGTACGAGAGAGATTAAAATAAATGTATACTTAACTGGAATTAATTGAACATCTAGGCGTTTTCTAAAACATTTGATACTTGTATACAAGATATCCATATATTTTCATAGTAAACTTTTATATAAAATTCGATAATGGTACAATTTTTATTAGGTTATACCTGCTCCAGAATGGTGAGATTTAGAAAGTGCGCTGTGAAAGGATGTGGGGACACTCAGTCTACTAGGCACTGATTTCCTAATCCGAAAAAGGAAATGGGAAGGTTCCAGAAATGGGTAGAAGCTTGTGGCAATACAGCTTTAACAACCTTAACACCCGATCTTATATATCGATCATATAGTTTGTGTCACATTCACTTCAGAACTGAGGATAAATCCACAAATATGTATTTTCAAAAAGGAAATCTCTGGAAAGGTAGTCCCTATGCTACACTTACCTTTTCCTGCACCACCAACTATTGATAGTTTAGAAGTTGACATACCAACATCCACTGTTACTCATGGTAAACAATTTAAAATTGTAATATGAAACTATTTGTTATAATATAATTTATAATTTTCAGAAGTCATCGACCATGCATTTCTTGAAGAGCAAGATGTGCCGTTACATGTTTACAGCAAACAAACAAAGATAGCCCACGATCAACCAAGTACTTCAACAGCTGAAGTAATTGAGAAACATGCTAGTACTTCATTTAGTGAGTATCGAGAAATGATATGTACAACACCTGTAATGGATTTGGTAAGTTGATTTGTTGTAATGAAGTCAAATTTGTCCATATGTAAATAAAAATGTACCAATCTGAAATTCAGGTACCTACACAGTATGTTTTTGTAAGATAATTGTAATGTAATTGTCATGAATGTGAGATCTTATTGTAATATATGCAGATATATAGGTATTATAATCTTTATAACCCAAATATTATGGGAAGTATGCGTTATATTATTATTTTTATGTAATTGTTGTATACAAAGTACCTACAATATTATATATTCATTATATCGATCATTGATAAAATTAGATGTTATTCTTGTTTACTTTAAGTTTCGTTATTGATTTTATCTAAGTAAATTTCGTTTTGAAAGTTTGTTTGTAACAAGATATAACTACTAACAATAATACATATTAATAATATATATTATCGTTTATGTTTACGATCACTTTAAAAACTTAATAAAGCAGCTATATGAACATGCGCGAACTTGTAAACAAAATCAAAATAGTCGACAATGACAGACAAATTTGAAAATATTTGAACCATTAATTTGAAATTAAGATGTATGCTATAAAATATGGTTACTTGTTAGATGCGTACTTTTAGGAATTTTTGGAATTTTGATATGTAACAGTTTATATATAATATATTGATTATCTACTTATAATAGTGTGTTTGTACTGTTTCTTTTTTACAATAACAATAAAGAAGTTATAAATCCTAATTGTCCCTTTTATTAACATGAATGAATGATCCAAGGAAATTAGGACTACCTGCAAACAAGAATAATGTTTGTTTTAATAAATGTTATTTTTGTTTTTCAGGTTGTTCTAATTTCTTATTGGATTTGGTAATTTACATAAAATTAAATAATTATTATTTCCGCCTATGGGTGGGGTGGGGGATGTTTAGTTGGAGAACATCCCACAGGTGGCGCTAAACGCATACTTATTTTAATACATGGCAGATTCCTATCTAAATTCCTATCTAGATGATCTGTTACATATTAATATTAACCCCTGGAATTTGAAACGCCGCCATCTTGTTAAAAAGCACGTATGCAGCATATATTTTTTATATTATAATTATTATTACTTATTATTCAATTGCAACTCATGTATTATTTTATAAGCTTTACTTGGAAAACAGCTGTTTCTCGAGTACCTAATTATCACCATTTTTTGCTAATCTAATTTACTTATTTTATGTAATTTGTTCAAAACTAAATTCGACTTTATTTAATTTATCATTAATCAAATTATTGCTGAATTAATTTATATTAATATTAAAATTTATACTTTTTACATTTGGCGTAAATAATTTATAATAGATATTTATATTGAATTGTGTTATCTATTATTTGTGTTGTTTTTTAATCCCCAATCCTTGTCAATTTTATTTGACTGGCGCCCATGCCTACTGTACTCTCAACAAATCATAAAAAAGAAAATTTCAATNTATTTAATTTATCATTAATCAAATTATTGCTGAATTAATTTATATTAATATTAAAATTTATACTTTTTACATTTGGCGTAAATAATTTATAATAGATATTTATATTGAATTGTGTTATCTATTATTTGTGTTGTTTTTTAATCCCCAATCCTTGTCAATTTTATTTGACTGGCGCCCATGCCTACTGTACTCTCAACAAATCATAAAAAAGAAAATTTCAATGAACCCACGGCCAGCCTCCGACATTGGACCAACCGTTAACAAAATATTTTGTAACTAAAAATAAAATAAAGAGTAGTAAGGTTACAAATAATTGACGTCCAACGTCAGGGGCCTTGTTTAACTAAAAACTGTATAGCATATAGTAATAAAATTTTGATATCTTGGTGTTTGTTTTATATTGTGATTTCGGAGGTATTCTTTAATAGTCGTGGATATTAGCCGGCAGTAGGTAATTAACCCTTCATCCCTATCCTTTTTACAAAACAAAACAATTATAACATTTATATTTTGTTCAGCCAAAAACAAATAATAATACTTAGTATTCATTTAAAATTATTATTAGTAGCTTGATCTTTTACTTTAAAAATATTTTAACATGTTTGTGCGAATTTTAGGAATGTTAAAAAAAAAATTAACTTTTTGTGTTTAAAGTTGATATAGTTTCTTGTCTTATACATATACAATTTGTTCAAATATTTGTGGATGTTTAGGTACAGATTTCTAAGTTTTTAATGCAATAACTTGTAGCGTTACAGCAAATTTGTGTACAGTAATTTAATTTATACTTATTGTTCGGTTTTGTGGATACATTAAGAAATTTGAACGACAATATACGGTGTGAGCTGAATTACTTTTACAATTATTAGTAAAAAAAAAAGGAAAATAGCAAATTTGACACACTTTATAAGAAATTGTTTTATGTAAAGAGCTGTTCAAGGGTTATCATTTATATATTCTTTCTATTGATTTATGTTGGTAGCTGAGTGTTACGTGATTTTGTTATTTTATATTCAGTATTCTTTGCTTCATTTTAAAATTAGTTTTGCCGATAAAGTATTACTTACTTTATTAAATTAAAGGTTCTTTCACACGCTCATTCCAGTTGATTTAATTGAATGATACTAGGCAGTCTAAGCACAATAGTGATATTAGTATTTTTGAGAGTGAGCCAATTCGAAATAATACATTTGTCTTTATAACGAGCGTTCAAATAAAAACGTGGTCGAAGTTGGCTCTGACACATTGGACGTAGGGAGTAGCTTATAGCGACCAACTTAACCTCATTTCTCAACGAGCTGTATAGCAGCTGTCAGTTTCAATAACGTTAATGACTATATAACTTTATTTTAAAGAATAATCGTGATAACAATAACAAACAATTAAAGGAGCTGCGGAAAGTGTCCCCCTCCTTGTTATAACAATAAATTAAAGCAGCTGCTGAAAGTGTCCCCCTCCTTGTTCCAAGCACTTTTCACACCTGTTCCTCAAAGAATTAAAGACATTTTCTAAGATGCTCGGGGTATTGTTAATTTCACGAATCTTGTCTATAAGTCGAGCCTGCAGATGGTTTAAATCAGGAATAGGCAGTTCAAAAATAGTGTTTTTAAGGTAAGGCCACAAAAAGAAATCACACGGCGTAATATCACATGACCTCGGTGGAAATTCATGTTCAGCATTGAGACTTATTAGTCGATTTTGGAAAACTTCCCTCAACATATTCATCGTCTCGCCTGCCGTATGTGCCCTTGCGCCATCTTGTTGAAAGTAAAAGTTTGTAATTTCGTTTTCTTCCAGCTGGTTAACAAAAGGAGCGATAATTTCTTCTCTATACCTTTGCGCAGTAAGAGTACCATTAAAAAAAATAGGTCCATAAATCCTCCTTCGATTGAGAGCACACCAAACTCCAATTTTTTGAGCGTGTAGAGGGCCCTCGACAAAAAAGTTATCTGGTTTTTCAGAAGACCACATTCTCATATTCTGTGAGTTTACGTAACCACTTAAATGAAACCAGGCTTCATCAGAAAAAAAGGTGATATTATGAAGTTCACCGTAGTTGTTTAAAAACCATTCACAAAATACAGCCCGTCGCGGAAAATCAACTTCATGAAGTTCTTGCTGACAAGTTAAACGATAGGAGAACAAACGCAAATCTTTTTTTAACACTGTGTGGCAGGTACCGACTGATACTCCCACCATTTGTGATAAAACACGTACAGAAGTTCTTGGCGCATTTTCCATTATTTGTTGGACATTTTCTTTTAATTCTTCAGTCCGCTTTTTAGGTCGGCCGCTTCCTTCTTTTCTTGTTACACTGCCCGTTTCACGAAAAACATTAACACAACGCTGAACTGCACTTTGAAAAATTTTGTACTCAACAACGCCGGGAAATTGATTTTGAAATTCTATGAAACATTCCTCAATAGAATACTTCCATATTCCATCAATCTTGCGTCCATTTCTAAAGTAGGACTCTATGATAAACACTTTTTGTTCTTGAGAAAACACCATTTTAAACGCTTTTTAAAACGAAAATATTCAAATTGATAGCGGCGATATAGCGCTTTGACAGATGACGTTTAAGTTCATTTGCTATACGCTACGCCCTACGTCCAAATTTTCAGAACCAACTTGACCACGTTTTTATTTGAACGCTCGTTATTTGCCAAGTTAACGTGATATCTATCTGGGGTATTCTTATTTTTAATATCTAGCCATTGTTTTTTGCATTTACTTTACATTTATATTTACAATTTTTGCAAAATATTTAACATTTCTATATTGCCTAAATATTTTACGGTGTGTTTGCTTCTAAATTGGCGGAGCTAATTGTGTAAAGCACTTTGATGTTTTAAAATATTACAATGAATTTTGATTACGATTTTGATCCTTGTCATTTAAGAGTACACGAGTTAAATTATGAACTACGAATTCGAAATGTCTCAGCTGATCGAGTGGACATAGTTCTGAAACGTAAGTATCTGCGAAGAGAACTGAAGGATATGAATAGACCCGAAGTGCAGTATGCAATACCAAAATTCGATTTTAATCTGGAGAAAGAAGAGCTTGATACAAGTATTTCGTCTGTTACGGATTTAGTAAATAACTACGATGGTTTAAGTGAAGAAGTGAGTAGTCGCATTCGAAGTAGAGGATTGCACATATTTTGGGAAGATTAAATAGGATTCCACTTTTAGAAGAGTTGGATGAAGCAGATGAAAGGATACGTCGTGGGAACATTGCAAGCACATCCATACAGGGTGGATCAAGAAACCAAGTAGTAACGAACTCAACACCAGTCTTCAAATGGAACTTAATTTTTGATGGTAACACTTCCAGGATGTCGGTCAGATCATTTTTACATCGTGTTGAAGAGCTGAAATATTCAAGAAATTGCAGCGAGGAAGAGTTGTTCTAATCGGCAGCTGATCTTTTTGAAGGTACTGCAAGAGAATGGTTTCGTTCACAACTACGACAATGTAGATTTGATTCGTGGAATTCTTTGGTGACAGCGCTTCGTCAGGATTTTTTACCTTCAGACTACGATGACCAATTAAGAAAAGAGATAGAACAACGAACTCAAGGTCAAACTGAAAAAGTAGTCGTATATTTATCCATTATGGAAAACTTATTTCACTGTCTGGGAAATCCTCCATCGGAAGAAGAAAAGTTGAAGATAATATGAAGAAATTTGTTACCCTGGTACCAACCTCACTTAGCTCTTCAAGTCATTCAAGATATTAGCACGCTTACTACTGTTTGTAGGGCTTTAGAAGATGCCAACATTTTGAAGCATAAATTTCAACCACCACCACGGAATGTATCGTTACTAGAACCGGCATTGGCTTACAATCATTCACCTAGGAGAAACGATTGTGCAGACGATAACAAATACGATACCAACACATGGCGGACAAATAACAATATCAGGCTTTCAAGACCTAGAGTTGGTATGTCTAACCAAGTATCTGCTGTAGAGTGCTGGAAATGTCAAGAAACTGGGCATATGCAGCGTGATTGTAGGAAAAGGATACCTGTTTGTCATGGATGTGGCAAGATAAATGTGATCCGACCCAACTGTCCAAAGTGTTCAAAAAACGAAAAAAGGGAAAACTTTCAGTAGGTCAAAGTTTTCCGCCTTTCACTAAGACCTACGATACTACATCTGATATAGAATGGAAAAGTTGGTTAAAAAGGGTGGAGAATTTTTATAAATTGAACCCTAAAACTAATGAAGCAAATACTTTAATAGTTAAAAAAAGAAACGATAATAGGCTGTATGTTACTGTACGTATATTTGGCAGGTCTATTGTTGCTCTTTTAGATAGTGGCGCCAGTAATTCTGTACTAGGTGGCCCTGGTATGTTTTTGATAGATGTTTTCAATTTGGAAGTAATTTCCGACAGCCAAAGCGAGTATCTGCTATCAACAGGATATACTCAAAGGATGAACTTGGAGAATTGCAAAAAGAATAACTTGAAGAAACTATTCTGAAATTTCGTGTCCTATCAAAAACTCAATTGGGAAGAACAAATCGAATCGTGCATCACATAGATACTGGTAATGCAGAACCAATTAAGCAACGACAACATTTAATGTCGCCTTATAACCTTGAAGTCTTAAACTGTGAACTGGATAATATGTTGCAGTTTGGAGTGGTTCGTCCTTCTTCTAGCTCTTGGTGTAGCCCAGTGCTATTGGTTGAAAAAGCTGATGGTAAACCTAGATTTTGCTTCGATGGTCGTAAGCTTAACGCTGTGACCAAGAAATTGCTTACCCATTGCCAATGGTAGACCACATTATCAGGAACCAAATATTTAAGTAGCATAGACTTAAAGTCAGCTTTCTGGCAAATACCTCTCTCGTCAGAATCATGTGAAAAGACAGCATTTGCAGTACCAGGACGAGGATTATTTGAATTTGTCGTCATGCCGTTTGGTTTGTGCAACGCTGCGCAGACTCAGCAAAATTTAATGGATTCTGTTCTAGGACCAGAACTAGATCCTTACGCATTCGTCTATCTTGACGATGTCATTATTGCGACTGCTTCTTTTGAAAAGCATCTCGAAATACTAAACGTAGTATTCGAACGTTTAAGAGCAGCTAATTTGACAATAAATATTGATAAATGTAAGTTTTGTTTACCAAGTCTTAAATATTTAGGATTTGTAGTGGACAAGGAAGGGCTTCGAACTAACCCTGATAAAGTAAAGTCAATGCTTGAGTACCCAATTCCAAAAACAGCAACGGAAATAAAAAGATTTATAGGTACGTGCGGATGGTACCGAAGATTTATAAAGGATTACTCCACCTTAATCGCTCTAATATAGAGATTGCTAAAAGGTCGGCGAAAAACACACAGAATAGTGTGGGATGATAATGCGGACAAAGCTTTCCAACAAGTAAAACAGGCATTGATATCAGCCCCAATTCTACGCTCTTGTCATGATGAACCGCAAGCAGCACATCTAGGAATCTATAAGACCTTGAACAGAATAAAAGAATTGTATTATTGGCATCGACTCCTACAAGATACAAGAAAATATGTGAGAAATTGTCGAATCTGTAATGCTCAAAAAGATGTTAAACAAGCACGACCCGGGTTTATGGGACAACCAAAGAAGGTCCAGTACCCGTGGCAGTATATATCTGTAGATATTCTTGGCCCATTACCAAGATCCAAACAAGGAAATAGTTATATTCTTCTGGTTTCAGACTATTTTACAAAGTTTTGCCTACTACACCCTCTACGTAAAGCATGTGCATCTCAGGTAGTGAAATACCTAGAGAACAATGTATTTTTGATTTATGGTGCTCCTCAGGTTCTGTCCTGTGATAATGGGGTACAGTTTGTGAGTAGAGCATTGAAAAATTTAGCTCACAACTACGGAGTGAAAATATTATATAATGCTCGATATCATTCACAGGTCAATGCGGTAGAGAGAGTTAATCGTGTTTTGGAAGCTTCCATAAGGTCATACATAATGGACAATGATGATCATCGAAAGTGAGATGAGGAAATTCATATAATTGGATTTGCCTTACGCACTGCAGTACATGAGAGTACTAAGCAAACACCTACATTTTTAAACTTTGGAAGATATGTACCTGCTAATGGTCATTGTTACGGTAAACTAACAAATGTTTCGAATATCGAAATAGATGAACCCAATAGAAAGAAGTATGGATAAGAAATTGACCAACTTTCACAAATATATTTAGATGTGAGATAACACTTAGCAAGAGCTTATGAAAAAATAGTAGAACCTATAATTTAAGAAAAAGACCTGCTGATATTTATCACGTGGGAGATAAAATATGGAAACGTAACTATATTCTATCTAAAAAAAGTCTGCGATTTGCAGCAAAATTAGCTCCAAAGTTTGTTTTGTGTAAAGTAAAAAAGGTTATTTCTCATTTAGTATATGACTTAGTTGATTTAGAAGGGAGAAATCTTGGTAGATATCATGTTAAAGATTTAAATATAACTAATTGGTTTTCTCTCTAAAATTACAGGATATGACTTGTATGTGTATAGAATGAGAGTGGCAACGAAAGTGGTCTGAAAGGATTTCGTATGTTTTGTTATCTTTGACAAATTAAAATTAATTTTTTGAAAAAGCAAAATGAAAAGAAAATAATTTTTTTGATAAATTATCTTCATAAATAAATTAATTTTGGATATAGCTTTAACACCAAAGTTTTTATATTTTCATGTTTGCAAACTGTCATGAATTAACTACTATTTTCCCGGATATACCCAATATTCAGATCTGAATCTATTCTAATATATCATCAAATAGTAGATATTTTACTCAATTAATGAAGTATAGAATCTAGAGTAGTTCATAGTATCTATTAGTCCTTAAGAAATTATACATTATTAGTACATTTTTAAGATATATGCTCTTACATTAAAATTAGTTTATGTTGCTACATGAAATAAAATAATTTAGGAATAAAATTCTTTATTGGCAAAAAAAAAATTGAAAAAAAAAATGTTCTTGATTTTTTAAAATTTTTTTCTCGAAGGGGGGTGTGTAACAGTTTACTAATAATAAACATTAGGGCATTGTAAATGCAAACCTTTGGACAGCTCATGTCAAATAAAATTAATGCATTTAAAACATAAGATGACATCTGGTATAAGAGATTAAAAGCAAATTGTACTGCAGAGACGGATGGTATACACTGATTTAAACAATAGTAAAAACTAAGTAAAGATAAAGTTTTTTGGGGAAACGACGGGTCTGGCGAAATCGCGAGGACAGAAGATCTAAGTTACCTAGTAGAATATATGAAAGACAAATAATCTTACTAAGGAAAAGAGTCACCTTACACCCAAGAAGTACCTACCTATCTACTTAAAGTTCCATGGTGCCAGTAGATGATCTGTTACATATTAATATCAACCCCTGGAATTTGAAACGCCGCCATCTTGTTAAAAAGCACGTATGCAGCATATATTTTTTATAATTATTATTACTTATTATTCAATTGCAACTCATGTATTATTTTATAAGCTTTACTTGGAAAACCGCTGTTTCTCGAGTACCTAATTATCATATCATTTTTTGATAATCTAATTTACTTATTTTATGTAATTTGTTCAAAACTAAATTCGACTTTACTTAATTTATCATTAATCAAATTATTGCTGAATTAATTTATATTAATATTAAAATTTATACTTTTTACATTTGGCGTAAATAATTTATAATAGATATTTATATTACATTATGTTATCTATTATTTGTGTTGTTTTGTAATCCCCCAATCCTTGTCAAATTTATTTGACTGGCGCCCATGCCTACTATACTCTCAACAAATCATAAAAAAAGAAAATTTCAATGAACCCACGACCAGCCTCCGACATTGGAGCAACCGTTAGCAAAATATTTTGTAACTAAAAATAAAATAAAGAGTAGTAGAGTTACAATGTATATATATATATTTGGGAATTATTTTTCTTAGGTATCAGGTTCTAGTTTCACCGCTGGTCAAAATAATAAAAAACACACAGCAATAATTTTTTATTAAATTCTAACGTTTCGCTCCCGATCGGGAACTTTTTCAAAGATTATTTTTCAAATAAAGCACATTATTTTGTACATGTCACACTAAAAACCTGTTACAGTTATATGTGAAATATTGAAATTTAAAAAGAATCGGATGTGTGTTGGTATGTTTACATCTTAGTAAAAAAATTCTTTTATTCTTCTGATTAGTTAAAATTAATTTTGAATGAGAAATATCTTTCAGTAACTTTGTGGCTCCAGGACCATAGATTCGTTGAATTTCTTGAAAAAACATCTTGGTAATGATGTAACAATTGCGATTTAACCCTTGCAAAAAATCATGTAATATGAAAAACTTCTTGAACCTTTTGTCTTCTAATTGGGAATTATTTTTCTTAGGTATCAGGTTCTAGTTTGACCGCTGGTCACCGCTGGTATTGACTATTGCAATCATTACATGGAATAGAATATACAACATGAGAGTTTTTAAAATAGGAGTAGGTGTAAACAATTTATTTAATTGGTTGATAGATTTATGAGCCACTGAAATTTTATAGTTGGATAAGTTAACTAACAGAGCGTTATATTTAACTAGTCCTATTTACCGTACTAAAATCATTAATAAAATAAAAACTATATTAAAAAATAACAATTGTCCGGCCAATTTCACTAACAAAATTATTAAACAAAAAATATTTACCTTTTAAAATAAATCAAGGAAGAAAAATGTTGTAAATTCTGATCAAAATTCTACAGACATTCAGTATATTGCACTACCATATATACAATGTTTATCTGAAAAAATTAAATTTATCTTATCCAGTAAGGCCAGTGCTGAATAAATATTTTCAACAATCAAATGAGAAGTGAGATGTGTTAAAAAATACTAGTAATTTTAAACAATAAATGAATATGTATACGTCGCACAGAATAAGTAATCATTTCTTAAAAGGCAGTGGGGTTTTATTTCATATTGTAGCGAAATTCAGCGTAGTGTGCTCTGATTATACATTTTACTTATTTGCTCCATGATGAAGCCCAAAGGATAAATAGTATCAGAAATAGATAACCGATGTGACAACATAAAGGAAGAAGAAATTACATTTGTAAGAAAATAAGTAGAATGCCGCAGCGTACGTTAAAAACTGGACTGGCAGTGAAAAAGCTACAACCCTAGTAGTGTTACTGAGAGAGGAGGCCTTAGAAGTTTTACAAACACTTGGAAACAGTGAACATGCAACACATGAAAGTGATTATTAAGTAACCTAGTAGAATATTCAAGCAGTAATCAATAGTGATAATGGAGATAAATCTGTTTATGCCCCTGGTTTCTGTAGCATGAAACTTGAAAGTTTGGCTAATCTTCAAGTACTGGTACCAGGATCCTTTTCCACGACATTCAAAATTTCTGGTTCCTAATTTCTCATTCTCTGAATTATTCCCGTCCTACGTAATCCTCTTCCATGATCTCTTAAACGTTAAACCAATTTCGCAATCATTTTTTTATTCGGTACTTATAAGTCGGGGTAATCTACGAGTATATGATATCGTCTTTTTTGCTCCTGGCAAAAAGTAGGTTCTCACGATATCAACTCTTCCTTGATTCCCACTTTTTCACAATATCATACAAAAACTTGAAAATTACTAACACAAAATTACACTGTACTATCACTAAACACTGAAATAACTTTAAGATTATGCACTTACACCACACAAAGGCACTTTATGAACACCCCCTCGTAAGTCGATGAAGTCGAAAACTAATCTAAAAATGTAATTAAATGAAACAGTGAAGTATTCGGCCATTCCCGTTTTATACCAGGTGTGAAGGCAGTCAGCGTATCCGCTTTCAAAGGCGACATTGCAACAGAACAACGGTGGCTAACCTCCGTTGCACTTATTCTATTTAAATTTAAACTGTTCAGGGTTTAATTTTATTATTATTTTATTTATTTAAGATTAATTCGCTGTTGAAGTGGCTGAATAAGAAAAAAGAGTGGAAACATATCGTATCTCTACATCTCTATTTTAATTATGCTAAATTATCTTGAACGTAGTTACAATAGTATAGTTCAACTAACCTAGGTCAATGTCAGAGGTTATTGAAAGTGAGATTGACACATTGAATACATATACTGTTTAAAAAAAAATAGTAATATTTGTTTGTAAAAACTTGAAACGATTTAAAAAAGTATTTCACATCAATCTATTTGTATTTATTTTTCATTAGATTCGTTTTTTAAACAGTAAAAAATAATTATTAGCAAAACATAAATTCGTTTTATTTACAATTAGTAACGTATTTATATAACAATATTGGTTAATATTTAATCCACATTAGAGAAATACGGTGACTTTAAAATAACATGTCTTTGTAAAAATAAAGTAACCTGTTTTCACTGAATTTCTTTCATTACTTTTCCTGTCTAATAGGTGATTACAAAATATATTTACAATTAGTCACGTACCAATATTTTATAAATCATGTAAAAATTTTTATTTATTTTTAGAAATGATAGAATGTTTTTTTATGTTCGACCAGTGATATAAAAATATACATTAACATTAAAATGACACATTGCTAAGTTATACAAAAGCAATCTGTTTTACTAAATTATTTGTCATTGTCACTTCCTACAATGTATGTTGATTTAAAACAATTGGCAACGCTGATAGAAGGTTAAAAAACTAATTATAACTCGATCATCCCCCTCCACTTTTGCCCTTGAAATGACCTTGTTTGGCGGCTGAAAGCCGAAGAAGGTAGCATAGAACGGTGACCTTCATTTGACCTCTGCTAAGTTAAACATTGCAGTTAACCTTGAAATGACATTTATCTGGTGTGCGAAAGGGGAAGAATGTTACGTAAGTTACCCTTATTTAATTGTCTATGTTAAATGTTATAGATAAATATTGCGTGAGTCTGACCATCAGCAACCCCTAAGTTAATTTTATAATGATCTTCGTTTGGTGTGTAAAACACAAAAAATGTAATATCATGTGATGGCCTTCATTTGATCTATGTCCAATGAAATGTTAACAGATAAATATTGATGACAGTGTCACCTTGAGTGACCTCTAAGAGTGGTTTTGTTTTCAGGTTGTGCATACAATGAAATTGCGACGTTTTACATTTAAATTGCAGTAAAAGGGATTTTCTACATGTATAAGAGCGGAGATTTTTAGCTATGATGAAAAGTGTAATTTAAATTTCAAGTGTTTTTTACAAAAGAGGGTTACAGAACACATAACAGAGGATATTTTGAATAAAATGAATTCTTGGGAACAATATACGATAAATTATTGAGGCCAAAGTGAGCCTTTGTTATTTCTAATTTGCTGGATTATCTACCATATGCAGCAGTTGTGAAATACAAGTTAACATCTCAAGAAAATAGTGATGGCGATGAAGATGATCAAACATAAATTATGTAATTTATATATTATTTTAAAATGGGTATGTAAATTGTATATCATATTAATAAATTTCATCGTATTAACTATTTCTCTCTTTTTTTATTGTAATGTGATATAAATAATATAAATATATAATTTTAAACTTTTATTGTTAACATGAGTACAGAAGCAGTATGTTATAGAAATAGTTTAATTAACGTTGAAATACTCTGTCTGTATGTTTGTGAAGTACGAAGAATGTTACAGGAGGTGACATTGACCTTCATTTGACCCACCTATGTCCAGTTAAATGTTATAAAGAAATATTACCTCCTTCAATATTGTCAGCTTAACTGACCTCTAAATAAATAACTTTGTAATGACATTGAGTGGTTCGTTACCGCCCTAAGTTAGATCGGTAGTCGGAAGACGATTTACAAAATTTAATTCGAGCACTCGAAGAAATGGTTGAATAACAGCCTACCTAATTATCAGAAAATATATATTGTTGTACATAACATAATTTTATATTATTTCGACCTCTACTAAGCGTTACAGTTAAGCTTAAAATGACATTTGTCTGATGTGTGAAAGAGGAAGAATGTTATATGAGAAGGTGACCTTCATTTGACCAATTACATGCTATAGATAAATGAGAGCGTCAACTTTGTAACGAAATTTGTCTGGTGTGCAAAAGAGAAAAATGTCATATTATGTAGTGACCTGAATTCAACTAATTTAATGTTACAGATAATTCCTCCGATACTGGGAAAAACTCAATCGCATTCGGATTCTGCGAGAAACACTCGCCGTCAAGCGGGACCAAGTGCGGGTGTTGCAGGAAGAAATTGGGGACATAGGAATACAAATCCTTATATATTAAAAGCTGTAGGTTACTTTCGCTTCCACACTCGGTCGCGAAAAGAGGTGTACGGTATTATCAAAGGTTTTCCTCGCGAGCTGCGCAGCGTCGAGCCGAGGGGCCTTCGGTCCTTCCTTTATTCCAACGTCGTATTTTCAAGACGATCTGTTCGCGCGTTCTATGTGAAATTTCCCAAAGATACCCAAAGTATATCCCATATTTAAACAGAGATGGAGACAAACGTCTGTGAAGACGTCAAAATAAATTTTGTCATTTGGCACGTTTTTCCGGCCGATCGGGCCACGGTGAGTCGTTATATTACCGTTAGGCACCGGTTCCGATCTTTTAGAGACGCAACTTTGGCAATAAAACTTGATTAGAACATTTTCAATTTTCTGTTTACATTCGCAGAGAACCAAGATTTCAAATAGCCCATGCTGGTTCCACCCAGCGTTTGATCGCCGTAACTCATTTTGTAAACTCACGACTGCGAAGCCGAAGGTCCGGGGTTCGAATCGCGGGCGGGTCGCATTTTTTCTTTTTTTTTTTGGAAAATGTTATATATTTTTTTACCAACCCACAGAGAACGCAGCGCAACCCGAGGTCCGAAGGCCCGAGAAAAAGGTCAACTTCTAGGTGACCTTTCATGAAGGTTTCCTATTCTTAAAGTAAGTTTATGATATATTTAATTTTTTTAATGACTTAATTAAAATGACTTAATTTCATACAGGGTGGTAGCAATTTAATGCCAAATTTAGTCAACTTTAAACCATCTTAACTTATTTTTTTAATGGAACACCCTGTACGTTTTTGCGCAACCTGATGAACAATTTTGTTCTCTTTCGAATGGAATACTGTTTTTCGTGCAGTCAACGGATATAGCATAATTTCTTGCAAGGATGGGTGTGGAATTAATGGAACTCAAAACAAGCACTTAATCCGTCACTAGTTTATTGCTGTCAATTTAACACATACAGTGAATGTTTATTTGAGTATTATTTATTGTTAAAGAATGGAAAACGTTAACATTTATTCGAATACTGACATACTAAATCTATTATTTATTCATGGAGAGTGGCACAAGGTATAAATCTTGGTAGGACTTGCAGGGTATTTAATTTACCACCAATGAGTACACATTTTACGAAGAATTTTAAGAAATCAATTAGAACATAGTCGAATTTCTGCACACAGAATTTTGCCAAAGCCGATAACTTTAGATGAAGGTAACATCGTCAATGTTTTCGCATAGTTTCATGCTTAGTTTGAATCATCAGTTCATGCTACTGAACAGGATTTAGGCATTTCAAAAACCTCCATCCAAAGATTCATCCCAACACAAGTTTATTGTCAACGTATTTTGCTTAGTTAAAGATAATCAGGTGAGGTACTTTATTTACGAGTACAATTTAAATACACAAAAATATATCCATATTTTGAGAACGGTTGTAATAGATTCCTTAGAGGAACTACCCCTAGAATCCTTAGATCAACTAAGAAGCTGCTGGTATCAGCTAGACGGTAGACTTCATTGTGGAAAGAAGTATCCCGCCAATTAAATGAAATGTTTGAAGACAAGTGGATTAGACGTCTAGGACCCTGGGATTGGCCACCAAGATCCCCAGATCTGTCACCACCAGATTTTTATATCTGGGGTGCAATAAAAGAGAAAGTGTACTCAACGCCAGTTTATTCAAAAGAAAACCTAGTTGCCCGTATAAGAGAAGCCTTTGAAACTTTACCTGCTACCCAAATATCCGAAGCTGTTACAGATGGGGTAACAAGAAGGATACATAACTGTTTACAAATAGATGGCGGTCACTTCGAGCAATTTAATTAGATTTCTGAAAATAATTGTTATTCGATTTATGTAGTTTAATTCTATTATCTTATTAAAATTATTTTTAATTTATCCCTACTGATTGGTAGTCAATGAGTGCATCTCTCATTGGATACTCTGCAAGTTGTATTTATTATCTCCATGAATAAATAATAAATTTAGAATGTCAGCATTTGAATAAATGTTAAGGTTTTCCATTCATTAACAATAAATAATACTCAACTAAACATTCACTGTATGTCTTAAATTGATGACAATAAACTAGTGACAGATTAGGTGCTTGTTTTGAAGTTCCACTAAAAATTTCACAACCATCGTAAGAAATTATGTGATATCCGTTGACTGCACGAAAAACAGTAAATATCTTAAAAACCAGAAGAGATAAGTATAGGGAACCATTCGAAAGAGAACAAAATTGTTCATCAGGTTGCGCAAAAATATACAGGGTAAATAATAATAATAATATATCTACCCCTCATTCTAACCACGAGAATTAGCCCAGAAGTCGGAGACTTGTACGGGAGAGGAGGCGGCATATTATTATTATTAAGCAGGCCGCATTTGCGCCCAGGAACGACTTATGTTGGTAGGCCCTAACCACTATTCAGTGCAGGAATGAGGGAAACCTGGACAACCTCATTAATTAGGGGAGTGGTCAAATGCCAACCGGTGTCAATCTCTCATATTGACCCAAGCCAACATTCTTCCATCCTACCATCCACAGAGGGTGCCAATCTTCCGTACAAGCATAGCTAATCTACGGTCTACCGGCCGCGGAAATCGAACCCGGGCAGAATTAGCACACATCGATTTAAGTACTGACGCCTTAAACCGGCTATCGACCGAGGGTGTTCCCTGTATGAAATTAAGTCATTTTGAAATTATGGCAGGGAAGTTTAGAATTTTTTGTTATGTCCCCTATAAATGTTATCACTCTAACTTTATTACTGTAAAATACACGTCTTTTTGAATTAGGCAGAGCTTCTTTACATTTTTTTTTAATTAAATGTATCAAAAAACGGTTAACTTTAAGAATAGGAAACCTTTATGAAAGTTCACCTAAAAATTGACGTAGAATCCAAAATTGCAATAATATACAGGGTGTTCCATTTAAAATAATGAAGATGACGTCAACTTCCGGTATAACCGGGAGCGTTAGGTGGACGCCATTATTTTAGTGCATTGTGATCTAAAATAATCTTTAGTTTCTTCATTTATTCCTGAAATAATATTTTCAATGCCAGCAAGTAGAAAACGCAATTTGATGTCCTTAAGGGTTGGTTGATAACTAAATTTGGGTCCAAGTGCCAAAACTGATTTAACATTGTTAACACTAATATACATAATTACAAATTTTTTACATAAAAATAATAGTAAACACTTTTTGATCAATAATTTTATTGCATGCAGGCATTTTTTAAAAAACACCCTAACGTTATTGTCGTTAGAAGTGATAAAGGAAATATCACAGTTGTGATGTATAAGCAGGATTACATCAATAAGACACAATTATTACTTGACGACACAAAATATTATTCTAAACTTAGAGGTGATCCTACTTGCATATTACAGCAAAAAGCAAACAAGTTTGTAACTGAAATTAAAAAATTATAAAATCATAGATAATGAAATAGCCAAGACTCTGACCTATTATAATTCATTAGCTCCTAGGTTATATACACTTCCAAAAACTCATAAACCTGTTTTATCTATGCGGCCTATAGTTTCTTCAATTAACTGCCCAAATGGAAATTTATCAAGATTTTTAACAGATATTTTGTCAAAGTCTTATGTCACTAATAATGATTTTTATGTCCAAAGACTCTTTTTCTTTCAGTAGTTTTATTAATGATTTTCAATTACCTCTAGGTTATATAGTAGTCAGTTTTGATGTAATCTCATTATTTACTAATTTACCAAATAATATAGTTTGTCAGTGTTTAACAAACAATTGGAACATTAGGTATTTCTCAACAAAGTAAATTAAATTTAAACAGTTTTTTGTCTACTTTTGACTTTATCTTCAATTATAATTATTTTTTATTCAATAATAGTTATTAAACAGATATTTGGCATGCCAATAGGCTCCAAAATTTCTCCTATTCTTGTGAATTTTGTACTTGATGACTTGGTTAGGTTTTGTTTGGCAAAGATACCTTTCAATATCCCTTTCGTTAAAATATATGTGGATGATTTATTGTTAGCAGTTCTGCATGACAAGTTGGATGATGTACTCAATATTTTTAATAGTTACGACGCCAATATCCAATTTACGACAGAGAAGGAGGTTAACAACTGTATCCCCTTCCTAGACATGACTGTTCTTCGTGATTAACACAACGTACTGCGTACCAAATGGTACAGGAAACCGATGAGTAGTGGTAGATACTTGAATTTCCACTCATATCACAACTATAAAATGAAAATAAACCTGGTATTGGCACTAAAACACAGGGTACACCTTTAACACATCCACTTTTTAGAGAAGACTCAGTAAGAGAGTTGAGGGGTGTTTTGCTTAACAATTCTTACCCTGAAAAAGTTCTTAATACAATAATTTTTAGTACATTTTTAGTAGTACATTTGAAATTAATAATCCTTCTGTCTCCGTTACAAATGTTGATAACAATAATAATAATAATAATAATATTAGTGTCAGTGTTGAGAATGATCCAATTGTTTATAAATCTCTACCTTTTATACAATCATTAACTCCAAAATTAATAAATGTTTTTAAAAATTTAAATATTCGTTTTGCAAAGAGAAATATCAAAACTGGCTCTGAATTATTTTCCAAAATTAAATCTTCTGTTAAAACTCTTGAAAAATCTAATGTTGTTTATAAAATTCCATGTCATAATTGTAATAAATTTTACATCGGTCAGACTTCTAGAACCCTAAAAGGGCGTATTACGTCACACAAAGGTGACTGTAGACTTAATAAAAAATCTTGTGGACTATCTGAGCATGTTGTCGAATCAGGACACCGCATGAATTATGACAATGTCACAGTTTTGGACAGTGAAGAAAACTTATTTAAAAGAACTTTTTATAAATGTTTCATATTAACGCGGTAAAAAATAATTTAAATAAAAAATCAGACATTAATAATAATTTAAGCAAAATTTATACTTACATTTTAAAAATTAAGATTGAAAAAAGTTCTTTACAAAATTCAAATTTGCCGCCAGAGTCAAGGTTGGCAATATAGTTGGCAATAACAAAATTCTCTATATGTTTTCTTTTGGAATCTGTATTCAAACATCAGTAACGGCTGATCTGTCGACATGCATTTTGATTGTAACTGTTTTTTGTTTTTAATCATTATTGAAGTTTTATATGTTTTTATTGTGTGTAATGAAGCCTCTTTTTAAATTAATCTCATGTTAGTAAGTATTTTAAAACAATTAATGTATTTGTTTTGTAACATCAACATATTATACAGGGCTGGAAAATCCACATGGTCCATCTGCCTTTACATGAGAGCGACAAAGTAAAGTAAAGAAATCCGTGCGANCACTTTTTAGAGAAGACTCGTTGAAATAGTTGAGGGGTGTTTTGCTTAACAATTCTTACCCAAAAAAAGTTCTTAATAAAATAATTTTCAGTTCATCTGAATTTAATAATCATTCTATTTCCGTTACAAATTTCGAAAATAATAATAACAATAGTGACATTACCGGTATTAGTAACAATAATGATCTAATTGTTTATAAATCTCTACCTTTTATACAATCATTAACTCCAAAATTAATTAATGTTTTTAAAAATTTAAATATTCGGTTTGCAAATAGAAATATCAAAACTGGTTCAGAATTATTTTCCAAAATTAAATCTTCTGTTAAAACTCTTGAAAAATCCAATGTTGTTTATAAAATTCCATGTTATAATTGTAATAAATCTTACATAGGTCAGACTTCTAGAACCCTAAAAGGGCGCATTACGTCACATAAAAGTGACTGTAGGCTTAACAAAAAATCTTGTGGACTATCGGAGCACGTTGTCGAATCAGGACACCGCATGAATTATGATAATGTCACAGTTTTGGACAGTGAAGAAAATTTATTGAAAAGAACTTTTTTAGAAATGTTTCATATTAACGGTGAAAAAAATAATTTAAATAAAAAATCAGACATTAATAACTTAAGCAAAATTTATACTTACATTTTAAAAATTGAGAGTGAAAAAAGTTCTTTACAAAACTCAAATTTGCCGCCAGAGTTAAGGTTGGCAACATAGTTGGTAATATTAAATGTTACTATGTTTTCTTTTTGGAATTTGTATTCAAGCGTCAGTAACGGCTGAAATTGTTTTATGTCTGTCCACATGCATTTCGATTTTAATTTTGTTTGTTTATAATAATCATCATTGAGGTTTTAAATGTTTTTATTGTGTGCGATGAAGCCTCTTTTCAAACTAATCTCATGTTAGTAAGTATTTTTACAAAATCTAAAGTATTTTGTTTGTAATATGAATCTATTGTAGATGTCTTGAAAAAGGAAATAAACATTTCCGAAAGCTCGACGATATAACGAAGAGTGTTTATTT
>NW_019418074.1:7394-9610 GCF_000390285.2 Anoplophora glabripennis | reverse complement strand
TATATAAATCTTTTTTTTTTATTTCCAACGTATCCACGTACCAACCGCATTGACAATTAAAAATATTTTCCTGGTACGCTTACAATATTTAAAAATGCAAACAAAATGAAAAAACACAAGATTATATTGTGAAAAATGTGGATAAAATATGACTGGTGCATAATTTTTTAAAAATTTATTTTAAGGATAATAATGGTGGTTTAGGTTTTATTTAATTAACAATAACAATTTTAACAATAAAAGCCTTTTGAAAAAGTTCCTGATCAGGAACGAAACGTCAAGAAAGAAATAGCTGCTGTTTCTTTTATCCCTTTTTTTTAACCGACTATCACACCAGAACCTAATTCACAAGAAAATAAATATATTTTAATATTAGACAAAAGGTTCAAGAATATTTCCACGTTATATATATATATAGTAGAAAAACAGCTAGGATCGCTCATCAGTTTAACCCACCAGACACAGATCGGTTTCGGACTTATTGGTCCTCATCAGTGTGCCATAGGTGAGACAACCGACGACCGACCCAGCTGTTCTAGTGTCATGAAATCACAATACAGAAGTACAGAGAACGCGGAGCACCAGTGGCTCCATCTGTCGTGCTGACTTCCTACCAAGCAGTTCGATGGCTACTATGGGCCTGTTTCCAGGCACTTTGTTGCACGACTAGTCGCCTAGATGACGAAAACAAGTGTTACCTAGTAGAAAAACAGCTAGGATCGCTCATCAGTTTAACCCACCAGACACAGACCGGTTTCGGACTTATTGGTCCTCATCAGTGTGCCATAGGTGAGACAACCGACGACCGACCCAGCTGTTCTAGTGTCATGAAATCACAATACAGAAGTACAGAGAACGCGGAGCACCAGTGGCTCCATCTGTCGTGCTGACTTCCTACCAAGCAGTTCGATGGCTACTATGGGCCTGTTTCCAGGCACTTTGTTGCACGACTAGTCGCCTAGATGACGAAAACAAGTGTTACCTAGTAGAAAAACAGCTAGGATCGCTCGTCAGTTTAACCCACCAGACACAGACCGGTTTCGGACTTATTGGTCCTCATCAGTGTGCCATAAGTGAGACAACCGCCGACCGACCCAGCTGTTCTAGTGTCATAAAATCGCAATACAGAAGTACAGAGAACGCGGAGCACCAATGGCTCCATCTGTCGTGCTGACTTTCTACCAAGCAGTTCGATGGCTACTATGATAGGACCAATAAGTCCGAAACCGGTCTGTGTCTGGTGGGTTAAACTGACGAGCAATCCTAGCTGTTTTTCTAGTAACACTTGTTTTCGCCAAATAATAAATTTTTCAATTTACAAAAATAAACTCAATTTCGCAAATGCTGAAAATGTCCTCCATTCACTATTTGGCATTCTCCAAGACGATAGTAAAAGCCGCCCACAGCATTACACACTCGTAAATTGCATCCAGTAACATATCATTACAAAATTAATTCTGAGGTACTTAACATGGTGTACTCCATAAAAGACTTGGGTGTCTTGTTTGACTCACAACTTACTTTCTCTAAACATATAAATGATATTACTTCATCTGCTTTAAAAATGTTAGGCTGTATCGTGCGCAACTGTCAGTTATTTTCAAATGAAATTGCATTTAAGTCTCTGTATAACTCATACGTAAGATCTAAGCTTGAATATTGTTCATTGGTATGGTACCCACGTTACAACTATCTGAAGCTGTCATTGGAAAATGTACAAAGGAAATTTTTGAAATTTATGTCACTCAAAATAGATGGCTTTTATCCGGAGAGAGGCTATAACCAATCTACTCTACTTAACAGATTCAATATTCCTTCTCTGGAGTTTCGTAGAGTTCTAGCAAGTATAAAAGTTTTATATAATTTATTTCACAATAATCTAGAATGTCCATCCCTGTTGTGCCAGTTTTGTTTTTGTATTCCTCGTATAAACTCTCGTCAGAACTATACCTTTATTTGTGCTAGAGCAAGGTCGCAGTGTCTCATGATGTCCCCAGTACATATTATGTGCCGAAATTTCAATAAAATATCAGATTTGTGTGATCTTAATTTTAGCAGCCTCAATCAGATAGTTGAAACTGTTGGTATAAGATATGGTGATTTGATTTAGGTTTAATTCTATATAAGAATATTATATGTTCTTTTTTTGGGTATTGTATGCACATACAATATTACTAGCCTTCTGCGTACTTCATTCGATGTGTCTTATATATATA
>NW_019418074.1:0-6310 GCF_000390285.2 Anoplophora glabripennis | reverse complement strand
CTAATTTCTTTTCTTCATTCAAAGCACGTGCCCGTCCAGTTTTGGGCAAAGTCTGTACTGTACCGTGTTCCTCAAATTTGTGAAATATTTTACTAACTGTCCCTTGCGAGATTTGGTTTTCGGGATATTTCGCATTAAATAAATCGCGCACTTCAGCCTGACTTCTTATTTTGTCTCCACATCCAAGCAATATCAAGATTTCGATGCGTTGCCTTTCCGACAATACCATTGAAATTAAGTAAATAAATTGATTTTGACACAATAGTAACGTTTCGAACTCCTATTTACAACTAAAGCGAAAAATTAGTGTAAATTCATGGAGGATAACACTGAAGATAATTAAATTTTATTTCACTTGTTAAGTAGGTGTTTTATACAACCCTAAAAACCTTGCTATTGAAAAAATAAAACTTGTTTATTTGGTATGGCTGGATTCGGTTTTCTATAAGCTTTTCAACGAGCCCCCTCATGCCTTATGTTTCCATTTGAAAAAAAAGTAGGGGTAGCTGGGGGTTAGGGGGTTGAAGAAAAATTAATTATTATATAACCGAAAGATGGGAAAAAATCAAAATCAGTTAACGTGTTTCGGCGTTTTAAAAAAAATTAACTTATTCAAAAGATACGAATTTTATTCCGTACTTCTGGCCATCCCTGAATATTTTTGTGTTATATTTATTATAATTTAATTTTGTTTGTTTTGTGTAATGTATTTAAAAAATAATGTTAGGCGCCAATTTATAGTATTATAAAGATTGATTTACTATGTCATGTATTAAATTATTTAAATTTTGATTTTTCCTATAGTATTCTTAAAAATTATTACAATAAATTATGTTCTATACTTACCAAACTAGCTCTTTTAATATATCACTTAATTTTGATTTTTAATCTTTAAATATAAATTTATTCTTTATATACTTTTTTTAAATTATTCTCAGATTATAATTTAATTATACTTTAAAAAATTTTAATAGAGCATGTTGAGATCTCAGTAGTCGGTTCGAAAGCTATTGAAATTAATTATGAAGAAAAAGTTATTAGGTAATTAATTTTGTTTCTTTGTTTTTGTTAAAAAAAAAATAAAATAGAAATGTTTTAATTGAGTTTGAAATTAGTGTATTATACCAACAGTTTATAAATGTATCAAAATCTTTCCTAGATCCCTATCTAACTTGAGCTAACTGAATTCTAATTACTTATTCTATACAATTTTAGTTTATGGTTACCTACACTACACTTTGTTGTCTTTTTGTCTGTTTCCTCACTCGTGATGTCCTTCCTGTAATCTCTTTCCTGTCTCCTATCATTCCTTTCTTTCAGTCGAACTCTCCTCCAATTTGTCTTGTCTTCCTTCTGTTTGCTACTCCACTCCGTAGACGGCCACTGTCTGCGTCACCTCCCTGGCTAGTCCTACTGCTTTCTTAGTTCTAAGTGTCTACGACAATGCAAAATAATGTTTTATTTAACATTTATTTTTAGATTTAAACCGAATTTCCTTTCTGCCAAATAACTTCTTTCCTATTTCCTGACTCTCCCTGTTCACTACTTTCTTTATTGGTTTTAACTGTCCCACAATACCTCTGTGCTTTTCTTTTCCACTCTTCTTCTCCTCAACACTTATTCTTGGTAGTTTATAGAATCCTCTTTTAATCTTCTGTATTTTATTACACTCCTTCTGATTTTAAACTTATTTTAATGGCTACAATTTGAATATCTTCTAATTCGACTTTTTATTTCTTGATTCTCTTTTCACTATTTATTTTCTGTCCCATTGATAACCACTTTTTTTTCAATTTCTTTTACCGCACTCATATCTAATTACAATGTTTATGGATATATCGTTTTCAATCTCAACCAATCAGACAACTTTATAATTTATACATTTTTAATTTGCCAAATTTAATACCCTTTTATTCTTTTTTTAACTACATTGCCTTGTTTTGTGGACACTTTTGATTCCTTTATACTAAGATTTCATTCTAATTTTCCTATTATATTATACTGTCAAAATTTCATCCCGCTGTCAACCAAATCATCTTTACTATCTTGTCACCATATATCTAATATGTCATTATTTGTTGTTCTTCAACTTCAATTTCTATTAGATTTTATACTTAAAACTCTTACTTCAATTTCTACTTGTTACAAATTTCCCAAATTTTTTTTGTAACATACAAGATGTCATAGAATTACAAAACAAATTTCCTACTTTGTTTTTATCGATATCTTTTTGTTTTATCTTTAGTGTATTAAGTATTGCATATATGCCAGATATAGTATTGATAACTTTCAATGATTCTACAAAATTATTTAACTTATGTGGTGAGTGTGTATTTTGTTGCCTCTCCATTATGTATAGTATTTATAAATCTGACCGATATTAAAAATTCCTCTTATTTTTCCTGTTACAGGATCTTTTATTTCATTGCTGTTTATTACATTCTCGTTATTTACTATATAAGGACCCTCATATGGTAACATTAATTGTGCACATTGATTTTGTCTTTTATTTGCTACTCTTAAACTTTTTACTATAACTAAATCACCTTTATTAAAATTAACTTTATGTTTACTGGTTTTTTCCTTTCTTTTCACATATCTGTATGCAGACTTTTTCACCCTTTCATTAACCTTCTCTAATAATGTTTGATAATTTTCAGAATGTTTTACTACCCATGGTCTATCAAGATTTTTATTACAAAATAATGTTATAGGAGCTTCACCTGTAGTGATATTTTGAACATTATTTATAAAATACTCTACCCTTGACAAATTTTCTTCCCAAAATGAATGTTCTTTATATACCATCAATCGCAAGTACTTAATTATCTCCCTTATATACCTTTCTGTTGGATTTGACTCTGGATGTCGAATACTTGTATATCTTAATTGTATTTTATTTTTACTCATAAATGTTTTAAATTTCTTATTTGTAAAATATGTCGCATTGTCCAATATACAGTTCCCCATTTTCCCATACTCATTCATATATTTTTGCAATACTGTCAATGTTCTTTTTTCCTTATCTGTTAATGTCCCTTGATCTTGTACTAAAATCTGATTTGAAAATATACCCCCTGTTTGTCTCAAAATATTTACCCCTATTTTAATTTGTCTCCTTTCAGTTTTGTTAATTTCGTCCATTCGAGTCAATGCGTCTGCCAAAATGTTTGTTCGTCCTTGTATGTATTTAATGTCATAATCACACTCTTGTAACAATAATGCCCATCTATGTATTCTATTATTCCCAAATGTATTATTCAATATTGACGTTAATGCCTGATTGTCCGTATATATTGTAAATTTATTACCTAATAAATAAAATCTAAATTTTGATACACAAACTATAATAGGTACTTGCCAACTCTAATTCTCCAGTACTATAATTACGTTCATGTTTTTTAGTAACCCTTGATACAAATGCTATTGGTACGTCTTTGTCCTCTCGTCTTTGTAATCACACACCTGCAAACCTATTTAATAATGCATCCGTATGCATTATAAATGGTTTGGAGTAGTCTGGATGATAAATTTGTAATTTATTTACAAACATATCCTTTAAATTTTTAAAAGCATCTTCATGTTCCTGTTCCCATTTCCATCTAACCCCTTTTTTAAGTATTTTTAATAAAGGTACTTCAAATTTTGACAAATCTGGTATAAATCTTTTAAAATAATTTATTACCCCTAAAAATCCTCTTAAAGTTTCCAAATTGTAGGGTCTTATATAGTTTTTAATTGTCTCTACTCTATCTTTACACATTTCAATTCCTGTCAAATTTATTTGGTAACCCAAATATGCTACTTCCGTTTGTACAAATTCGCATTTCTTAATATTTATTTTAAGACCAGCATCATCTAAAGCCTTCAATACTATGTTCAAATGTATCATGTGTTGTTCTATTGTTTCTGAGAATATTAATATGTCATCTATGTAGTGTAATACAAAATTATTGTATCTATTTAAGATTTTATGCAGGGCTCTAACTAATGCAGCACAAGAACTCTGTAAATCAAATGGCACAACATTAAAGTGGAATACGTCCCCATGTATCATAAACCCTGTATATTTTCGACATTCTTTCTCCAAAGGAATTAACCAAAAACTATGTTTTAAATAAATTTTAGAAAATATTTTTGGATTCGTTATCCTACCTAAAATTGCCTCAATTGACAATGGTGCTTCATATTGAGGTATAGTACATTTATTAATATTTCGTGCATCTAAACAAATTCTAATATCTCCATCACTTTTTTTAACAATATCTATTGGATTAATATACTGAGTCCTACTTCTTGATATGATATTGTTCGGCAATAAATTATCTATTTCTTACTTTACATTATTTTTATATTTGTATGGTATTGGGTAATTCTTTGATTTAAAATTTCCTATATCTCTTACTTCTATTTTGTGAATATAATTCTCTGCAACTCGAGTTTCTTTCATAACTAATCTTTCATACTTTCCTAATAATTTTTTATCCTCATTTACACTTTTTTATTCACATTTAATATTTATATCATTTATATTTATCTTTTCACCTTCGTAATTATCAATTAACTCTTCATCTTCATACTCTTCATTTCTATACCTATTAATTAATTCAACTTCATTATTATCCGCATTTTTTTCTTCATAATCACACATTTCATTACTTTTAATTACCGCATACATCTTTTTACATTCATCCTCTAACTTACACTCACTCTGTTGCTTTGAATTTTCATCACTTAATATATTTGTAAACTAGNTGTTATTTAGTTCATTTTACTTTAAAAATGCACTCTGGCTGAAATCTCACAAAAGTCAAAGTTTTTTAAGAAAATCACAGTTGCATGTCTCACAATCGAACAGTTTCTATTAGTTAATATACAGGGTATCCTTAAATTCACGCAAGAAGTAATTTTGATATAAAAGAGGTATTTCATTGAAAATTGCATCACAGTGCACATCTAGCCGCGCCTCCACCATTTTTTGTTTTTAATTTTTAATTGGACATAATTACTATGTTACACCCGTACATCTTACTGTCTACTAATGTAATTTTCACTAAAAAAATTTGACAAATATACTTTACACATAACACAAAATAGAAAAACAAAACAAGAATAAGTTAAAGTAAGTTAAAAAAATAATTTAAAGATTCAATATGAGCACGTTCCACCTCCACACACTTCCTAAGTCCACGAATGTTATTGGTTTGTACGCGAAAAAGAATTTTTGGGGTATGTCTAATTATTTGTAGCAATTCATCTCTTGTCTGAACTGGGGTTGCGTACACTAAACTTGCCGATGGAAGAAGTCCATCGGTTTAAAATCTGGAGAACGTGGTGGCCATGAAATTGGGCCTCCTCTCCCAATCCATTTATGCAATGGATAAATAATTTCGTACATCAATATTGAAATGGAGAGGAGCCCCATCGTGCATGAACCAAATGTTTTTTCGGGTGTCTAATCGAACATCGTCTAATAGTAGCTGCAAATACTCCAAATATCGATGTCCATTCAGACGTTCCTCAAAAACGTATGAACCTATTAAATTATTACCCTTTTTCGTGTATAAACAAATAACATTCGTAGCCTTAGGATGTGTGTGGAGGTGGAAGGTTCCATATTGAAAATTAATTTTGATAGTTTTCTTTCTTTTAAATTATTTTTTTAACTTTAACTTATTCTTGTTTTATTTTTCTATTTTGTGTTATGTGTAAAGTGTGTTTGTCAAATTTGGTTAATGAAAATTACATTAGCAGACAGTAAGATTTTTTAGGTTCTTGTTTTAAAAATATGTATGCCTCTAATATTGTAATTAAGTGCAATTAAAAAAAATGGTGGAGGCGCCGCTCGATGTGCATTGTGATATAATATCACAAATATTTCTTAAACCGTTAATTTTACCGAGTTGAACATGGAGAGTATTACTGGGAACTTATTTTTGATACAGGCAGATTGCGATCGTCATCTATGCAAAAATTCTGGGTTATTAACCATTGGGCATAGTCTGTCCCTGGCATCTGGGCATAATGACTTTTCACTTACAACATCAAAAACAAGGTGTACGCATGTGTTATCGATCACCAAAGTGAAGTTAATGGTTTGGAGACTGTAAATAAAAATAACTTTTCAATTTTTACCTTTGAGAGCCCGTAACTTGTTAACGAAGGACCGTATGAAAAAAATTTATATGAAGAACTAATATCATTATGACCTCATCTACCTATTTGTATCAAGTACAGGGTCCCCAAAATTGCAAATCATATGTCATTTTCTACAATTACTTATTAATCAAAGAAGTTAATAGTTTATTTT
>NW_019418073.1:0-22611 GCF_000390285.2 Anoplophora glabripennis | reverse complement strand
AAATAGCAGTAAAAAGAATTTGCGAGTGGAAAAACAAACATATCCTACCCGGGGAAAAGACAGACCCCAAACACAAGTTGGAAAAGAGGTCACAGACCCAAACAGGTAATTCCGGATTTACACTTCAGTCAAGAAAGAATTCGAAAACAGGTCAAAAATTTTAAAAAGAATTCGCAACGTGGGAACGGCACTTTTCGCGTCTGGCACAAGAAGAAACTCCTACGCGCAATAATGGAAGACGGCTTCGACGGGACGCTACGAGAGAGAGTCGCGTATGCAGAGCTAGGCCGGGAAGCACGCTACGGTCGGTTAGGGGTGGGCGTCGTCGCGGACGGCGTCCCACTTCGACGCCGGGGTCGAGTGACGTCACAGCGTTCTTATTATACTTGGGGGGGTTATTTGTATAATACTCGGTTTGTAGAACCTAGGAAGTAAAATAAGGACTTTTGACCGGTTTTTAGGGCGCCATCTGTTATTCTTATAACGGAAAAAATTAGGTAAGTTCTGCTTCGAGTGTGTTTGGTCAACATTAACTATGCATGAGTGGTAACTGAATGCGACTGAATTTGTAAGACAAGTTATGATTCCTTATTTCGTTCCGCGGTTAATTTAGGATTGCGCCGGCTAAGACTCTCATCCCTTTTTCCCCCTTTTTGAATTTATAAAAGATAAAGTGTATGAAATCTAACGGTAAAAAACTTTTTAGTAACGCGTGTATTCAAATAAACGAACTGGCGAATAGAAACTGGCATGCACATACGCTTAGGTTGTATGATAGGTTTGTACGAAAAAGTTTATTTCAATGATTAATCAAAATTTAATAACAAAGAAAAATAGCAGTGAATGGACTATGGGCAATATTTGACTAATTCTAAATTGACTGATACTGACAAAAGACTATGTTTGACTAAAATTGGGTGAATGAATATATGAGCTGTATGAATAATGTCAAGTGAATGGATTATATATATTAAAAATTAGATTCTACGTTGAGATTGTTGACGTTGTCATGCTTTATGGGTTTGCGAACAAAAATCACAGACAAAGAAACAGATAGTCACTTACCTTGAGGAGTCTCTGGGTGGCACCTGACTTCCTTGCTGGCCTGACGATGGTGAGGTTAATCCTTTGGGATCGATGATGCACACACAACACGAGGAATATTAGGTAGGGTTTTGAAAGGATAAGACAAATGTTTGTTTAAAACCACGTTAAGCCCAGTGATGGCTGTTACAAAAAGGAGTGAAGAAAACACTTAATTTTCTGCTCGAGAGCGTGAAAGATTTATGGCTAGTTTTGGAGGATTCACATAGTATATTATCCGTTTATCGTTTATGGTAATTACACTTAGTTTTTAAGTTCCGTAGTTCGTAGAATATTTGTAGCACTAACACTATTTGTTAATAAGGTCTGTAAATGGTACAACTGTTTATAGTTTTTGACACGACTGGAAGGTGACGATTTACTATACACTACTGATAGTTTGTTAACTCGACTTGTAGTTGTTTGCACGATAATTACTTGGTTTCACTTACTGTTTTTCGGCGAATGGTTGTCTTGTTTGAGTGCAATGATTAAAGAACTGTCGCATAGCGGACGACCGTATGATTGTAAAAGAGTGTAATAGACAAAACGGGGATTCATGAAGTATGAATAGTAAGGTTTTGCTTGTAACTTGTGTTAACACGATAGAATATGTTAATGACACACAAAGACTAAGGAACTGGAGTTGTTGTAACGTGAAACGTACTTCGTTCGTACGCGGTGGCGGGATAAGAACTAACTGACTAACTGCGCCATTATTCTATGGCTAGAAATTGGCCTCAATGATTTGGGATCGAGGGGGATTATCCCTCTTTATCCTGCCTCATCTTGTGTAGGCCTGGACAGCCTTCGTAGGTGGGCCCCATCCGTCGTCTACCCCGACCGTAAATGCGACCGGTGTAGGCGCTTTGTGGGATCTCCTTTTGTCCTGGCTGGGCCCCGCCGGCTAGGGCCCTTTCTTCTGGCGCTCTTCTTGTTTCGCCGGCTCGTCTGTGTAAACCCCCGGGGGTGGTGTCATGTTTATGTGTGGTATGGTTGGGTAGGGTAGTGCGGCTATGCAGCCTGGGATGCGCTTTGCTAAGGTGGCCGTTAGGCTAGCGCGGGAGGGGAGGGGTAAGGAGGATATGGGGGGTGTGTATGTGTGTGTGTGTGTGTCTGTCATTGTCTTTGTTTCTTGATCCTGGCGGTTTCTGAAACAGAAAAGGTTAGCGGGCAGGGGAGAGCTGGCTAAGCGCCAACGCGCCAATATCCTTGGCAGGAAAAATGACCTCGGATGGAGCGGGGTCGAGCGGGATTATCGCTCTTTATCCACTTCATCGCTGTAGGCCCGGACGCCTCGTAGAGGTAGGCCCTTTCCCCGTCATTCCGGACCGCCAACGCGGCCGGATTGGATCGGTTCGTGGGGCCTCCTCCTGTCCTGGCTGGGCCCCGCCGGCTAGGGCCCTTTCTTCTGGCGCTCTTCTTTCTTCGCCGGCTCGTCTGTGTATACCCCCGGGGGTGTCGTGTATCGGTCGCAAACGACGACTGTCGTTTGCGACCGGGGTGGTGGTTTTGGGTGAGGTCGTGCAGCTATGCAGCTTAGGAAGCGCTTTGCTAAGGTGGCCCTTAGGCTAGCGCGGGAGGGGAGAGTGGGATAAGGAAGGTAGGGGGGAATGTGTGTGTGTGTGTGTGTTCGTTCTCGTCTCTTGATCCTGGCGGTCCTGAAACAGACAGAAAAATTTCGACTCACCCTGCGTCCAGGAGTTGATGTCTAGGCCGCCTGCGTCTGCCGGCAGCCTCTTCGGGTCGGTAGTCCACCGCGTTCCGGATCAGCGGGTTGCTGTGGATCTCGGCGCGCTCGAAAAGCTTTCTCGCGCGCTCTCTGATCGCTTCCAGGGCTGAGGTGAATCCCAGATCCCGGCGAATGTCGCTGTTGCGGACGAACCAAGGGGCCCCCGTCGCGCAACGGAGGGCGATATTCTCGACGGCTTGCACCCGGGCTAGGTGCGTCTTCGCTGCGTGTCCCCACGCGGTTCCAGCGTATGTCAGCTGTGGCTGCAGTACTGCTCTGATGAGGGTTAGCTTATTCCGCAGGCAGAGACGGCTGTCCCTGCACAGAAGCGGATAAAGCTTCGCCCTCACCATCTTCGCTTTGCGCGTCACTGCTTCGACGTGCGGCTTCCACGTCAGCGTGCGATCCAGGGTTACCCCTAGGTACTTGACGGTGGTCGCCCACTGGATGTCTTCTCCGTTGAACTTCACGTGTCCCTGGGGGCGCGTTTGGTACCTACGAGAAAACATAATACCTGTGCTTTTCTCCGGGTTGATCGCCACCTTCCACCTGTTGCACCAGTCCTCTAGTTGGCTTACAGCTCTTTGGAGGTACCTCTTCGCCATATCGGGGTTCAGGGAACGGGCCGTTATGGCGGTGTCATCGGCATAGAGGCACACGGTAGTGCGCTCTGTCCTGGGCATGTCGGATGTATAGATGTTGAACAGGTGCGGTGATAGCACGGCTCCTTGGGGGACGCCTGCTTCGACGTCTCGATAGGTGGATAGGGCCCCTTCCACCTTCGCACGCAGCTTCCTGCCTCTGAGGAAGGACTCCACCAGTTTGACCAGTCCGACAGGGTAGCCAAAGTCGAGCATCTTAGCCAGAAGCCCATCGTGCCAGACCCTGTCGAAGGCCTTGGCGACGTCCAGGAAGACTGCCGCGGTGGATTCTCGGTTGTTGAAACCTGCGGACAGATGTTCTACTAACCTGAGTATCTGTTGCTCCGTTGAGTGTCCGCTGCGGTAGGCGAATTGTTCGTCGGGGATGACTCGCAATTCGTCCGAGCTCTCACGCAGTCTGGTCAGGATGATCCTCTCCGCTACCTTGCTCATCATCGGCAGGAGACTGATGGGCCTGTAACTGGCAGCAAAGGTTAGATTCTTACCTGGTTTCGGGAAGAAGATGACGTCGGCTTTCTTCCACCTAGCGGGGAATCTTCGCAGTCTCAGGATGGCGTTGACGATGTTGAGCAGCGCCATCACTCCCTTGTGGGGGAGCTTTCTGAGTATTCGATTTCCGATCTGGTCGCATCCGGGTGCCTTGCGGGGGTTGAGGCGCCGCAGGATGTCCCTCACCTCCTCGGGTGTCGCCGGCCTAATGTCGTCCCTGTCGGGTTGGCGTCTGTAGCGCCGTACGCGTCGTTCCACCTCGTCGGCGTGGTCCTCGTCTTCGTCGTCGAGAAGGTTTTCCCTACACTGTAATTCAAGGCTGTCGGCGAATGCCTCGGCCTTTTCATACCTGGTGTAGACGATCCCGTTCTCTCCGTGAATGGGAGGCATAGGCTTCCGGGTGGTCCTCAGCGCCCGTTGCATCGTCCACAGGCTGCGGTCTTCGGGGTTTAGTGACTCCAGATGTCGTTGCCACGAGTCCTGGTAGTGCTCCTCTAGGGCCGCTTTTACCCTCCGGTTCAGCTGGTTTAACGTCTGCTTATCCCGGGGGTGTGCTGTCCTCGTGGCTCTTCTTTTCGCCGCACGTCTTTCCCTGATTAGGTCCTGCAACATAAGAGGTAACTCACCTGCATAGTTCGCTATCCTTCTCTCCGTCGTCTCCGTGGTGCTGGCTTCCAAGGCGGTGTGGATATCCGTCTCAAGGCTCGCGATGGCAGCCTCGAGGTCCGCCGCGTCGCGGATGACCGGAATGGGTGCGCATATTCGTTGCATTTCTGCGCGGAATAGGCCCCAGTCGGTCCGCCGCTTGGCAACGGTGTCCTCGCCGCGACGCTCGTCTCCTAAGGTTAGGATAATGGGGGCATGGCTCGTCGCCCCCTCGTAGTGCGTTGCCAGATCGGCGTCCATCGGTATTGCCCTGAGCAAAGCGATATCCAACACGTCTGGTCTTCCAACTGCACCGTAGTACGTCGGTCCATCGGGTCCGTACGCTGCAACGTCCTCATGGTTCTGCAAGAATTGCAGAAGCACCCTGCCATGCGTGATGGTGGTCGTGCTGTGCCAGTCGGGCGATTTCGCGTTAAAGTCCCCGATGGCTACGGTTTGGGGCCACGTCTCCAGGACCGCGCGTAAATCGTGATCGGTGAGCGGGAGATGAGGGGGCTGATAACAGGTCACCACGGCGATGTCTCCGTACCTGCGAGTACGGATCGATACGGCGGCGGCTTCCATGTTTTCTAGCTGAGGAACCTGCAACATATGGTGATCTATACCTCTTTTTACGAGCAGGGCCACGCCTCCTCCGTGTCTGTTTCGGTCCCTGCGATACACTAGGTAGCCAGGAATCCTAACAGTGTGTGCGTCCTCTACTTTGGTCTCTTGTATCGCCATCACGTCCACGTCTATACGGGGCAAGAGCTCCTTGAGTTCGATTTTTCGCCCCCGGAATCCGTCTACATTCCAGGAAGCAATTCTGAGGGACTGCACACTAGTCGAAGGGTCCATTTACTCCTGTAACAGAGATGGCATTTTACTGAAAAAACCCGACATGGCGGAGTACATCTCCCGCATCTGTGCCAGCATGCTGGCCACATTTGCAGGTTCCGCACTCCTGTCGGTTTTGGGGCCGCCATTGTGTGCCGCGGCGGGGGCCTGCTTTGGTCTGGCGGCGTCGGCGAAGCTCTTCGCCGCTGTCACCTTCGGGGGGTGTGCCAACTTAGCCTGTGTTTTGTCGGCTTGGGGGTCCTCTTTGCTCTGCTGCTTTTTGCTCCCTGTCGTCTTCTTAGGGAAGCTAGGGCATAAGCGGTAGCTGGCAGGATGTTCGCCACCGCAGTTGGCGCACTTTGCCGGTGTCTCGCGCTTCTTAGTGCAGTCTGCCGAGTGGTGACCTTCGCCGCATTTCACACACTTGACGGCTCGCTTGGGAGAGAGAAGGTGAGAAATTCCTTCCCTTCATCGGCGAGGACACGCGTGAGGCGTCGATAATCGTCAGGCGTTTGCGGGTGAATGGCGATGCCTTCACCCGTTAACCTGGCCCTGGTGTAATTTATTTTTCTGTTTGTCAGACTCCTGCTGACCTCAGTCCACTGCTCCTTCTTGCGAAGGATGACAGGCGGTATCCTCTCGGCTTTCTCGGCAGGGGCCGCGCGCTCTGATGTCGTCGCTGGGACCTTCGCCTGTTCGGGGACCTTCGCCTGTTCGGCGACAGGTGTTTCGTTCTCTTTTGATGGCTTTTTTTAGCCTTGCAGGGCTCCTCCTCGGAACCCGACGAGGTCCCTGGCTTACCTCGCTTTATCCCTTTTGGGGTCTGTTGCCCCTTGAGGGCGTTTAACAGCTCGGCGTGCTGTTCTCGAGACCTCTTTTCAAGGTCGTCGAACGCCTTCCTCTGTTGCCTCAGCTCATCTCTGAGGTCGTCGATCATTTGCCGTAGTCTGGCATTCTCTGCTGCCAGCTCACTCTCACGGCTAGTTGTCTCCACGACCGACCCGGGGGTGCTAGGCCTGCTGTCGCCGGCTTCACTGCCACTCGAGCGGTCGCTCTCCATGGGGGTCGGAGATCTCGACATAGTGCCCTTCTCCCCGGCACCCGAATCTGAAAAATAATTGCCGGCGGTCTTTCTGCCTAGGCTGAGATAACGTCGGTCGTTAGTAGAAATTTTGCAATATAAAATTGCCGAATTCTTTCTATAGATTGCCTTAATAAAGGCAGAATATTACTTGTCTTGTAAAAGACAGGTTTTATGGGGCTTCCACTTCACTGGTCCTCGCACTGACACTCACTGCTGCACTGCACAAACTACGTCCGCACAGTTCGGCCGCTCGCTTGGAACTATCAGCTACGGAGGTCGGGTACCCCCGCCTTTTATATGGTTCGGTGCCATACAGTTAGGCTCCGCCCAATAGAACGTCGGAGTGACGTCACACGCCGCTCCGACGACAGCGTTGTAATCGTGCGCGTGCGCCAAAACTCTCGCCGGGTCGCGCGCAAGCGCCTGGAGCACCGCCGAATCTTCCGGAAACGTCGTCCGGGTTTATTGTTTCATCTTCGGGATTAGATCGGTAATTTGGGCTATTATCAGGGTGCATCCCTCCCAAATGTCGGTAAAATGGTTCCGCAATAACGGTTTCTGTATCCGCAGGCAGATTAAAAGCCCCCTCCAGGGACTCAGTGGAAGTTAAAGACTCCCTGAGTTGTTCCTCTTCTAGTTCTTGAGTCGGTGGAAGCGCTCATACGCCTTGTTTCTTACTTGATGTCATAATGTACAATACAATAGCAATAATACGGTAGTAATACAGGTATAAATCAAGGATAGTATGAGTATTTATTCTCAATTTTTCGGTCAAACTCTCTCTTTATCTAATTGCAGTTATATGTTACCCTAACCACGTTTAACAAAGTCAATACTGTTTATTTACCCAATGTTATTAGTTTATTTCACTTAATTATTGTTCAAAGTTCTAAATCTCGTGGTTCGCGCCGACACACTAAAGATATTAACTCGCGTCACAACCCTTTACTCTATATAGTTCAAGAATCACTGATCAAAGTTCAAAGTCTCAATAGCCATTAAGTTTTTTACAGTTCAGTTCCACAACAACAAGTTTTTCACTTACCCTCGTATCTACGGTCTGCCTCGGTAACTGTCCTTGGATCCGATTCGACCACCGACACTCACTTGATTTTACTAACAAAACTAGTTAATGATTTTTTTAAGAATAGTCACTAATATATTTGAATTCTTTTTAAAGATATTTTTTTTCTTACAGACTTCTACTCATTCACTAATATTCCATCTTTTGTTTTCAGGTTGTTGCAGATCAATTCCTATGTTGAAGGCATTATCTCTGACAGGAAGTTAGAACAGAAGATTCCAGTTCGTTTCATACATATATTACTGGTAAGTATAATTAACCCGATAGTTTTCTTTCAGGTTTTTCAAACAAAACTCCTAAGTGACTCTCTCCCCGCGCACACGGACAAATCATACGTTCTCATCGTCTCAATAGTGGAAAAAGCTTTTTACGCTACTTTTGATATTTAACAGAATTTCCCTAACTGGAAAAATAAGACAGTCGCAATTCTTAATTTTGAATTTCGATTCTTCGAAAAACATCGCCCTCTGACTACCAAAAATCGACCCGCTCCTCGTCGCGGCGGTCGCCTTATATCTCCGGTCGGACGGATAGGCCCCGCCCCAAAACCGCGTTTTGACCAATCCACGTCCAAGATCTTTTGGTACGTTTAATAAAACTAATTTCTCTAAATTTTTTGAATAATTCGCGGATCTCTCGTCCCGCGACACCACCCCCCTTCGAAGACGACTAGTCACCTAGGCGTCTCTCACATCATACTATTTACAATACATATATATATAACAGATTTTTTTATTTCTCCCTATGGGAACAGTCCCACTATGGGTATTGCCTTCGGCGATTTCGACGGGTATACTTCTTCCGGCCAATCTTCCATCTCCACGGATTGCTCTGAGTGTCGCCTATCAGGGTTTCCAACCCACTCGCTCTGCCAATCAGTTAGTCTCTCGGTATCTGTAACAAGGGGGCCAGATTTATCAAAGGTAGTAGGAGGAAGGGAGTGTACTTCTTTAATAAGCGACACGCTGGATGTCGCTTGCTCTGCCTGACTGTCCTCTTCATTCGACACCTGTGCGGACTTCCTGGTTAACCCCGACGGCCCGGGCTGCGGGGAGCTGACCTCATCAGGGACGGGTAGACATCGTTTCACGGATGGTGGTGGCACTTCGTCATCGTCACTTCTCTCACTACTCGGCTGCGCCTCCCCTCTGACAAGATCCTCCTTCGGTAGTTGCTCCTCATCCACGGTTGGATTCTCGGGCGGTTGGCCGTCCTCCGGGATATGAATTGGATCATCGCCCGGCACCTGCCACTGTTCGCGCTCCTCCCAGGGCCGTAAGTCATCGATATGTATTAGTGCTGGGACATCGTTTCGTTCTATTTATAGAACGATTCGCATAAGCTTCTTTAGCTCTTGGTTACGCCGCTCAACGGGGTTGGATCGCGGGTGGTAAATAGGTGTCAAATATTGGGTAATATGGTTTTGTTGTAGGAAACGTATAAGTTGGTCGCTTTTAAAAGTGGGTCCATTGTCCGATATAAACGTCTCAGGGTATCCCCATCTCTGGAATATCCGCTTAAGGAAATCTATAATTACCCGTGGTCGGACTAAGGGGACCGGTATGGCTTCTACCCACTTCGAGCATACGTCCATTAATACAATAAGAAATCTGTTTCCTTTTCTTGTTTTCCGATATGGACCCATTACGTCCACGCTCACTGTTTGCCAAGGACGACTCGGTGGTCTTGGTTTCAACGGGGCTTGGGGTTGACACGGACCTCCTCTTTTGGTAGCAGCACATATTAAACAGTGACGCACATGCGTCCGCACTTGCTTTCTCATAGATGGCCAATAATATTTCGTCGCAATTAATCTAAGGGTTTCTTCTCGTCCAGGGTGGCCCGCCTCCGGGCTATCGTGAAATTTCTGTATAACCCTTCGCCAAAAAGGGGCACCACAAGTCGTCTCTGGTCTCCAACTTTATACCAAACTAACCCATCCTCAACAATATATTGGTCCCTGAGCGTCCGCTTCCAGGGTGTATCTAATGGGTCTTCCCCACTCTGGAGCCTTGGAATTCGGATTCGGGTGACCTGGTATTCGACACTTTCTTGTTGTGCCCGAACAATCTGGTCATATAAAGGTAAGTCATCGTCTTCGATTTGGGTCAATTGCATAGATTGAAATAACATAGTTGGTAGTCGATACGTAGTCACCTTAGCTTCTGTCAGGTTTATCATTGGTCTGGTCGGGGAGTTCACAGTTGGTGGTAAATTTAACAAAGGTGGACTCATCCGTTCTTCATTGACGGGGGGAACTTCTAATTCTTCCGGATTCCGGCTGAGGAAATCTGGCAGTTCATTGGCCCTGCCCGGACAATGCTCGACCTCAAACTTGAATTCTTGCAAGTATAAAGCAAAACGTGTCAATTTAGCCCTCTCTTCTCTGTATCGGTGGAGCCACAGAAGGGCTCGGCTGTCGGTACGCAACAGGAATTCTCGCCCTTCCAAAAGGGGCCGGTATCTTCGGCAAGCCCAAACCACAGCCAGGACTTCCTGCTCGTTGCAGTGATACTTGGCTTCCGTGCTGGTGAATTTGGCGCTTGCACATGAGATAACTAACTTCTCTCTTCCGGGCCCCTCTTGGTAGAGGACGACCCCCATCCCTATTGCGCTGGCATCTGTTTGTAAAGTGAACTTCTTTTCCGGGTCAGGACGATGTAAATATAAAGGACGGGATAAGACCAACTTTAGTTCCTGGAACGCCTTCTCCGCCTCTTCATCCCACATAAACTTCTGCTTTCCTAGCAATCTGGTCATGGGGGCGGCAATAGTCGAGAAGTCCTTCACGTACTCCCGTCGCCAATTGGCTACCCCTAAGAACTTCTGCAGGTCTTTCTTAGTTCGTGGTGTCGGAAACTGGTTTATTTTCTGGATATGCTTATCTTGGGCTTCATTACGTGTCGCAGTGATGCGGTGTCCCAAATAATTAAGTTCTGTAGTCCCAAAAATGCATTTCTTAATCGAACAAGGTTATGACAACGTAAACGTTCCAAAACTACAGGTGACGAACATGCTCCTGGCGGGTACTGGAGTATACTATTATGTCGTCTAAATATACTTGGACAAAGTCGTCCACGTATCCCGCCAGGACCTCCACCATCAATTTTTGAAATGTGGAGGGGGCGTTCTTCAGCCCGAACGGCATTACGAGGAATTCGTAAGCCGCCCCCTCCGGTGTGTGGAAAGCAGTGAGAGGAATGCTGGCAGTCTTCATTGGTACCTGCCAGTACCCACTCTTGAGGTCCAACGAGGTGAAGATCGTCGCGTTGCCAATATCTCGTAAAATGTCTGTTATAGGTGGTAGTATCGAAACTTCGTCTTTTGTTATACTGTTGAGTTGGCAGTAGTCTATGCAAAACCTGGTGGTACCATCCGGTTTTCCCACCAATACTATTGGCGAGCTGTACTGGGAACAGCTTCTTCGTATGAATCCCGCTTGTAACATTTTTGCAACTTCGTCATGTATAATTTTCTTTTTTTCTACTGAAAACTTATATCGCCTTATGCGAAATAGTTTATCATCTGCTAATTTTATTTCGTGAGTGACAAGGTTAGTACAAGGTTGAGTGGTTCCTTCCCTAAAAACGTCGGGAAAGTCATCACTAATCTCTTGGTAATGAGGAATCCATTCTTCTGCGCAGTTCGTGTCTTCCAATCGGGGAGGTGGGTACATTTCCGGTACATTTTGTTCTAAACACCCATACACTACATCTCTACGGTCTCTTCCAAAATACAGGCTACCCTGTCTGTAGTCGATCACGACTTCCTCAGATCGCATCCATTCCGTTCCTAGAATGAGGGCCTCTTTTAACATCTCCATCAGGTAGACCGTTATCTCCATCTCATCCCTTCCTATCTTCATTTTTACCGTCACCGGGCCCCTTGCCCAGACTTGCTGCCCATTCGCTAAACACACCTGTCCTCCCATATTCGGTAACTCAACGGCATAATATTCAGTACGTAAAAACGAGTGAGTAGCTCCCGTGTCGACGAGGGCCGTCAATTCTCTTTCTTCAATTTTTACTGGTAATTTCAATAGTTCGCATCCATCTTGGTTCCCTTGCATGGAGCCAATGGTCAATGAGCCACTATTGGCTCCGACATAGTGACTCATTTCTAGTTTTCCGCCCTCGGCGGCTGATCCGGGTTAGGCGTCCTTGGATTCTGACGTCCCCCCATGTTTCGTCTATTTTCTCCTTCTCCACCTTCAGGTGGGCTACTTCCTTTTATTGCCCTTCTAGGGCACTCTCGGTTGTAATGATCTCCACCGCAAAATCTGCAATTATAAGGCGGTTGCCTTGGTCTTGTCCCCATGGGCACTAATTCCTGGCTCGAATTTCCTTGCAAGCCACTGGGTCCACCAGTGATTAATCTCAGTTGGGTCTCCACATCTGTAGCATATCTCGTCAACTCTTCAATGGTAGCCATCTTGATTCCTACCAGTTGAAGTTGTATTTCTGTTCGCAACAGTGCCTTTATTTGGAGTACCATCTCTATCTCGCTTCCCATTTCTAACCTTCTAAATATAGCTCTCTTTTGAGCGATAAATAGTCTTGCTTCCTCTCGACCCTACGTTTTGCAAAATGCTTCTCTCTGCAATTTCATTCTGTATTGTAGATTATCGAATCGGTCTAGTAGATTTCCCACAAATTGGGAGAACGACCAGTCAAACATCTGGTAGGCTACGATTGATTATACACAAGGAGCTATTTATTTTGGAAAGGAGAAAAGACGAGCTGCGTATTGGGTATTGCAAGGGCGGAACCCGAAGATGTATAATCCAGTGAAGTTCGAAGAAGGAACTTGCCCGGATATGTGGGTGCCTTGTTACGAACGTATAGCAAACGATTTCCCAGAGGTTTTTCAAGAGGAGGTGACACGGTCGTGCACTCATTTAGTAGAACACCAGATAAAATTGAAAGAGGATAGAGTTTTTAGAATTCGTAGATATAAATTTTCTCCGTTGAAGAAGCAAATTATTGACCAAGAAGTGACCCAGATGTTGAGAGCAGGAGTAATACGGCGGAGTTGTTCGTCGTATAGCTCACAAATCGTACTTGTGGAAAAAGCGGATGGAGCTACACGCTTTTGCGTGAATTATCGCCAACTCAACTCGATTACCGAAGACGACGTCGCCGTGTTGCCACCTATTGGAGAGATTCTGAAGGACATAGGGGAAGCTACAGTGTTCACTTCCCTAGACCTAAGGAGTGGATACTGGCAGGTGTCCATGGCCAGAGATAGTGTCCATTTAACAGCGTTTCACACACCGGACGGCGCAGCGTATGAATTTTTAGTCATGCCCTTTGGAGTTAAAAACGCGCCGGCCACGTTTCAAAAACTAATGTTAGAGGTATTGGCTGGTTATGTGAACTACTTCGTCCAGGTATACCTAGACGATATAATAATATATTCTGCTAACAGAGAGTTACACGAGAAACACTTAAGATTAGTTTTGGAGAGGCTGTGTTGCCATGGACTGCGGTGTGCTGTCAAGAAATGTATGTTCGGTGTGCAGGAACTGAATTATTTAGGACACAAGATTACCACATCCCATAACGAGACGCAGGAAAAGCATATTCGGAAGATACAAAGTTTCGAAAGCCCGAAATCCCAAAAAGATGTCCAGAGGTTCCTAGGAGTGGCGAACTGGCTGAGGGAATACGTTCCTCATTTTTCTGAGATAGCCAGCCCGTTAACAAAGTTACTGGGAAAGAGGAAATTATTTTGGAATCAAGAAACTGAAGAAGCTTTTCAAAATTTGAAATTAATATTGTCTAAACCCTTGCATTTACACCGACCAGACCCAAACAAACGATATATAGTCCAAACGGATGCCAGTTCGATTGGTATGGGGGCGGTGGTATTTCAAGAAGGAGAGAATAAGGAAAAACTGATTGTTTCATGTGCGAGTGCGAAGTTTTCCCCAGCTGAGACCCGCTACCACTGCAATGAGCAAGAGGTGCTAGCCGTGGTGTGGGCCTGCCGGAAATATAGACCCTTATTAGATGGACGGGAATTTACCCTAAGGACTGATAGTAAAGCTCTATTATGGTTACAAAAGTATAGAGAAGATAAGGCAAAATTGACCCGATACGCGTTGTACCTACAAGAATTCAAGTTTACAGTAGAACATTGTCCGGGGAAGTCGAATTACTTACCTGACTTTTGAAGTCGAAATCCTGAAGAGGAGGTCCTGGAGCCGTTGGAGGAGGAGCGGTTAAGTCCCCCCGAGATAGTACCTGAAACAGAAAGAAACGATGAGTTAGCAATACAGATGGTGAGAAGTATCGAAGAGGCTAGGGAAAATATATTACGGATCCCACCGACGTTCGTACAACCGATAACGATAAATCAAATGGATGACCGAAATTTACCCTTTTATGAAGTTATTGTGAGAGCCCAAAAGGACAGTCCGGAATATGCGGTTACAAAGGCCCGGATACGACGATTGCAGCAAGGAGAAGAATCAGCGGATGTACCATGGAAACGAACCCTGATGGAAAATTATGAAGTCAAAGATGACTAGTGTGGTATAAAGAAGGAGACGCCTACAGACTGGTCGTTCCTTTAGAATTTTGGCCGAGAGTTATAAACGAGTATCACGATAGTTTGGGTGCGGGGCATCCCGGAAGAGATGAAACTATTCGTTCTATTGGACTTTTGTATTATTGGCCCTCGATGAGACGCCAGGTTAAGACACATGTGCGATATTGTCTGTTGTGCGCAGCTTCGAAGAGAGGAGAGGCATGGCAAGAAAAGGCGCCATTGAAACCAAGACCTCCACAAAGGCCGTGGCAGGTCGTGAGTATTGATATCATGGGGCCGTATGCTCAGATGAGGAAGAAAAATAGATTTTTAATTGTATTGACTGATGTTTGTTCAAAATGGGTAGAAGCTATACCTGTACCCCAAGTGAGACCTCGTATCCTGATCGATTTTATGGAGAATATATGTCAACGATGGGGATATCCGGAACGTGTGATCAGCAATAATGGTCCAACATTCAGGAGTAAGGTGTGGACCAAGTATCTACAAGAGAAGTTTATAAATCAATACTTCTCTCCCATTTATCATCAAAGAAGTAACCCAGTGGAGAGAAGAAACCAAGAGTTAAAGAAGTTATTACGAATATATTGTCAACCAAGAGAAGAGGATCAATGGGATGCAGCGTTCAACCAAGCCCTGTTTACGTTACGAAACCGTAAGAATTCGGCTACCGGAATGAGCCCTAGCACAGTTTTGTTGGGAGCACAATTAGTTAGACCCGGAGAATGGGGACACCCAGAGGTAAACCAACAAGTAGGCAATAACCCGGCAGAACGAGGAAGAAGACTTGATCGTGTGCGACGAAGACAAATCATATTCGCTAGGAACTTATATCCAGAAAATCCAAGATCAAAAGTACAGTTTCAAGTAGGAGACCGAGTACTAGTGCGGTGCCACCCAGGAACGCAGACACCATTGGGATTGCCATGGAGTGGACCGTACCGGATAGTCAGAGTTTGTGGACTCAATGTTTATGAGGTAGATCGAGGTGGATCAATAGTTCTACTTCATGTGGATGACCTAAGACCGTGGAGAGATAGACCAGAAGATAGAGAATTCGAAAGAGGTCCACTTCATATTCCCGAAGTAGACGAAATACCTGATAATGTCATGTTAAATCCAGACGAGGTTGAAGAGAATATAGCAGAACCGATCGAACAGGATCGACAATCGGAAGTTTCCGATGATGGGACGGTATCGGATTGTTTCGCATATCCCGATTTGGATTCCGAGAATGTTATGAGAGAGAAAGAGAGAGAAGTGTAAGCCCAACCAGAGAGAACGCGAATCGTCAGTCGAACATACGTACCCATGCTGAGAGACCTATGTCACCACAACCTGGAACTTCAAAGATGTACTACCTGCAACGAGAACCACTGTCGACGGCACCTATAATGGAGAGAAGCAGGATAGGGAATGAAGGAGATGTTTGGATACCAACCAAAACAAGGGAAGTATCCTTTTATCCTTCTTTCCGTAAATTAAATCTGGCCCTGTTTGTTACAGGCACGAGTTCGAGTTTGGTGGTGAAAGTGGAGGACCCTGTTAGTCAAAAGATTAAGTCAAAAGTGCCGCGGGACGAAAGAGTGGGTGCGATGATCGAGATGGAAGACGTCGTGGAAGAGGAGCGGTTTCCAAAGTCCTTTTTCGTGGTTCCTATTGTAGGGTTGTACCCCTAAAGAATCGTAATGTACCTTTGTAAATATGTAAATATGTATGTTTAGTTGTTAAGTTTATTGTGAAGACGCCTAGGTGATCAAAGATTAGCAGCCGTCTCCGGAGGGGGGCGGTGTCATGGTCGCGGACACCGTAATTCGCGAATAAAATAAAAAATTTAAACTTAGTATCGCGAGCGCGACGTCGTTACGCGAAATGCGTGCTGAAAATAAACCGAAATAGTTTTGTTAAACCGAGGAGAAAATTCAGACCCGGAATTGGTGGAAACAGGATTTTAGGGCGGGTCTTCCCGTCCGCTTAACCATATAAAAGCACAGGGCGCGTTTGGACTTTTAGCAATCGTCAAGTGTCTTCAGAACGTCACGTCATTTGAGATCTGCCATTGTATTTTGTTGTAGAGGTGTCTGCAGTTATTTTGGATAACGCCGGGTACCCTGGGGGTTCCGCTAGCGTGGGAAAATACCGAAGTAATAAGTTTTGTCGCGGATATAATAGTAATAGCCGTCATTAGCGTGTTGGAAAGCGCTTGTAAAACATATGTAGTTTAGACTAGAGTAAATAATAAACCGGATTTTGGTTATAGAACTGAAAGGTGTAAATTTCGGGTTTTTGGGTGTCGACAAAGTAGTGTCGCATTAAGAAAACTTCTTTTTTAAGTTCGTGGGACTACCGGGCGTGGTTCGCGACGTAGTTAAACAAAGATTAAAATACTCACCTAGGTGCCTTAAATCTAACCTGAAGAGGGTAATAACGTGTAACAGAGACATACCTGGTAATATATGGTTTCAGCGTGTTCCCGTGTTCCTTTTCTGTCTGTTGTACTCGCGGTGCCTTCAGTGCCGTTCCTTACAGTGGAAATCTGAAAATAAAGGAAAAATTTATTAGTGACTAGTAGTGCTTGCTCTTGTCTAAATAACAGTAACTAAGTACAGAACAAAGTCTAGTAGAGTATTATTTTGGTACTTGTAAGAGTTAATAATAATAATAATAAACCTAAATTTGTCTTAAAACTGAGTGAAGTGGTCATAGAAACGGACACAGCTCTGACGACAGGCCGACCTATAGCTATCAGGGTAAGTGAGGAACTTTTAACTGAGCATTTGAACGGGACTGGTATAAGTAAAGACTATTTGAACTTTCTATTTGAACAAAGAGACTTTATAGATTTGAACTGTAGTGTAAACGACTTTAAATCACAGATAGTGAGTCATAGTGGATTTTTCTTGAACTTTAGACTGATAAATAGTAATAATTGAACAGTTATTAACTTTCCCTCTCATTTAAGTAAAATTGAGAGTCATTGGTGGGAAATTCAGTAATAGAGTGATAACAATAACCTGTCCCATTTTGCATTCTATCTATCCTATTGTATATATCTGTTTTGTTGTGTATATAAACTTGATTATGACCTCAAGAGACAAGTTCGGCGCATGCGCGCCCCGACTTGACCATGATTTGGACGAAGAACAATTGCGAGAGTCGTTGACTTCCACCGAGTCTCTGGAAGGGGCGTTTACTCTACCTACGGAGATCGAAACGGAGGGTACATCGTTTCTCTACCGTGACTTGGGAGGAATGCGACCAAATAACCATTCAAACGACCAAATTCCCGAAAATGACATTACCGAAAGCCCGGACGATAGTACCGGAAGGACCGGCGGTGCGTCGGGCGCATGCGCGCCGACCGGCGAGCCATCCGGCGCATGCGCACGGTTACACGTTGTCGTATTCCACCCTTCGAGCGAGCTTCAGGATTTGAGAACACCCCGTATATTCATAGAAGTCATAATCTTGTACCTACGGATATGCCGGAGACCGCTGAATTGAAAAGGAGGCGAAACAATCATATTCACCTACCTTTCCAATTCAAACCAAAAACCCGCCACGGTTGCGAAATCAATCGCCGTCGGCCGGGCAGAATGAAAAAGCCTCCATGAGAGTCTTCAGACATCGATCCTCACGGCGATAGCGCTCCCAGAGCGTTAAAGACCAATTTCACCGACCTTTCCAGTGTCACCCGCATCGCGACCGATCTCGCCTGGGTCTGCCATCCCGGCGCGCAGTGACCACTGCCGCTGCTCTCGCAACCTGCAGTCGAACCCCGGGACGCTTCACGATGACATTTGGAAATGGCCATTAGAAATTTCACCACCCTTTTGAATTGGTCAAGGACGCTATCGCCAATAACTCCAAAAGTTATTGAGCGATCGGTGTCAAAATTTAATGCAGCACTCCTCAAGTCGCTAGCATTATCTTACTAAATTTTCGTCCGAATCGGATGAGCCAAAACGCCGTTATACGGGGAAACGCGGATTTCACGTTTTCCGCGTTTTCAGCCGTTCCGCTCATTCGATCTCGGCCGAACCCTCCAACCACACTAGAGTATCGCTAGGTGGTTGTCATATCCAAATTCGAACCGAATCGCCCGACTACTAACGGCCAGCTAAGCCATAATAGGTTTTCACGCCTTTAGAGCTGCCGCCGAAAGTATCCGCGCGATCTCGGTCGAACCCTCCAACCACGGCACTATGTCATGCCGTGTATCAACAGACAAAATTTCAAATGAATCCATCAAGAAATAAGACCTCCGTAAGCCCTTTTACGAAGACGGGGAAAATTTCACCGATGTTTCCAATTTCCCCGTCTTTGGGCCGAAAGGACCGTCTTCCGAAGGTTCCACCGCTCTGGCGGTTGGATGCGATGCTCGGCAGCCTAAGCCGAGACCGCGGGTAGAGTTTTTCCCAAACCGGGAAAAAACTCCAAAATCCCCGACGCCGACATCGACAATCCGTAGAGGCCAGAGGGGAACGAGTCCCGGCGTTGATGGGGACGATGGATGATTTTGGTTCGAGATTTTGGCGGACAATTCAAGGCCCGGTCCGCCAAAAGTATGGAAATCCCACAAAAGTGATCGAACGTCTACTTTTGACGTTTACAGTACTTCAGTGGGAGTACATGAGACGGAAAGCGATACAGAGCGAATTGTAACAAATCTTATTCATGGTAAATAACTTGTATATGTTAATTGTGAATCTTTGTTGTTTATTAATTTTATTCAATATATACTTTTAACATATCTTCCACGGTTTGATTGAAAAAACCCTGTCATCAAGCTCAAGAACTTTGGAGCTCAAGCTCACAGGCTCGCTTCACGAGGCTTCCGTCGAGGCTGGCATTCCTCGACGTGATATTAATAGTGCCTAGCAACCACTACTCGCTTAACGAGATACCACCCGAGTAGTCTAGCCTGAGGTTAAGACCCTGTTCGGTAGCCCCCTGCGTCGAAACAGAGCTACATTTCCAGGATCAATTTGAGACCTGCTATACCGTCCGAGACTGACCACCTCCGACGAAGATCCTGTGCGATAGCCATTCGCATCGACACAGCGATACTTTCAGGCTCCTCCAGAGACCTACATACCGTTCGAGGCTTGCGACCCTACGACGAAGACTTTGATCACGATTGTGCCGGCTCCATCGACAGACCTGCACCTCGGTACAAAGTACACACATAGGCTCCTACGAGACCTATAATTCAGACTCCATNCCAGACGAGGTTGAAGAGAATATAGCAGAACCGATAGAACAGGATCGACAATCGGAAGTTTCCGATGACGGAACGGTATCAGACTGTTTTGCATATCCCGATTCGAATTCCGAGAATTTTATGAGAAGTCCGGAAAGAGAGAGAAGTGTAAGCCCGACAAGAGAGAACGCGAGTCGTCAGCCGAACATACTTACCCATCCTGAGAGACCTATGTCACCACAACCTGGAACTTCAAAGATGTGCTACCTGCAACGAGAACCACTGTCGACGGCACCTAGAATGGAGAGAAGCAGGACAGGGAATGAAGGAGATGTTTGGATACCAACCAAAACGAGGGAAGTATCCTTTTATCCTTCTTTCCGTAAATTAAATCCGGCCCCGTTTGTTACAGACACGAGTTCGAGTTTGGTGGTGGAAGTGGAGGACCCTGTTATCCAGACGATTAAGTCGAAAGTGCCGCGGGACGAAAGAGTGGGTGCAATGATCGAGATTGAAAAAAATTCAAGAACCAGTTATAGATCAACTGATATATGTTGAGGACAAGACACCTGTTCTGGGGTACAGGTATCCACCCCAGTGGCGCCCAACAAGTAATGAAAAATCGAATGAGCAAAAAATTGCTGATATGTTTAGCAAGGCAATGGAAAATTTGGCGGGAGTGTTGAGCAGTCAGGGTAGACCGGAAACAAGTAGACATGAATGGAGGGAGTTCGAACCGACGTATGAAGGGACGGACTATGAGAATCCTAGAATGTTTGTTCAGCAAGTCCGAGAAAGTTGTGAGCAAAACAGAATCCCCGTACAACATTGGACCAAGTATGCAGCTACCAGATTACGAGGTGAAGTCAGCAAATGGTACGCCGCTTATAGGATATTCGATTGGTCCTTTTTCTAGTTTACTGGAAATCTGATAGGCAGATTTGATAACTTGCAGTTAAGGATGAGACTGCAAAGAGATGTTTTTTGTAAGACGCAAGGAAGAGACGAGGCGAGACTTTTTGTCACCCAGAAGAGGGCGTTGTTCCGCCGATTAGAGTTAGGCAGTGAAATGGAAATGGTGCTGCAAATAAAGGCGTTATTACGGACAGAGATACAACTACAGTTGGTGGGAGTAAAAATGACCACTGTAGAAGAACTAATGAAATTAGCCACGGATGTGGAAACGCAGTTGAAGTTGGTTATTGAAGGTCCGAGTAACTCAAGTCCCGTAACTAGTCAGGAGCTAGTACCAGTGGGAACGAGAACGAGACCGAACCATATCACTTGTAGATTTTGTGGAGGCAACCATTACAATAGAGAACGTCCCCGTCGAGCCTTACCTGGGCCCAGTTCGCAAGAGACGGAAAGGCCATCACACGACCAAGGACCAAGTCCAGGACGACAGGAAAACTAGCAGAGACCCCGTGCAATGGAGCCTGCAGTGGGTCTCTCGAGATGGGCTCCATCGAGGGCGGAAGAAGACAATATCTCTTACCGCGAATCACCGTGAAATACCACCGAACGGAATTGACTGCACTAATAGACACTGGTGCTTCTAATTCATTTTTGAGAACAGAGCATTATAAAAATGAGATACCAAAGTGTGGGGGATATGCTTGGTTGGCCGATGGGCAACGTGTACGAGTAGAAGGTCCCGTAGAAATAGAGATGGAAATTGGTAACGGCCTTACAAAAGTTGACGTATACCTAATGAATGAACTGAAGGAGGACCTGGTGATCGGGATGGAGTGGTTACATCAAGAAGAGGCCACGATTGACCACCGGCAAGGTGGAATATATTTCGGGATACGAAAGAGACAAGCGGCGTATTGGACGCAGGCCGGAAAAGAAACCAAGCTGTATCCACCGGTAATATTAAACGAGGAAAATTGTGCTCTGGAATGGGTACCTCATTATGAGAATGTAGTAAACGAGTTTCCTGATGTTTTCCAGGAGGATTTGACTCAACCGACCACCCGGTTAGTGGAACATGAAATTAAACTGAAGACCGACAGTCCATTTAGAATACGCCGGTACAAGTTTTCTATGGAGAAACGGCGATTGATAGAAGAAGAAGTAGAGAAGATGCTTCGGGCGAGAGTGATTAGGAGAAGTAATTCACCTTACAGCTCGCCCATTGTGCTGGTGCGGAAACCAGATGGGTTTACTCGCTTTTGTATAGACTACCGCCAGCTCAATGGGCTGACAGAGAATGAAGTATCGGTGTTACCCCCGATTCCGGACATCCTAAGAGACATAGGCCAGGCGAAAGTATTCACGTCACTAGACCTGAAGAGTGGATACTGACAGGTACCCATGTCGCCAGCCAGTATTCCAATGACGGCCTTTCACACACCCGATGGGGCTTCGTATGAGTTCGCTGTGATGCCTTTCGGGCTAAAAAACGCCCCTACAACTTTCCAAAAATTGATGGTGGAGGTGCTTGCGGGATATGTTGATAAATTTGTATACGTTTATTTAGACGACATTATTATATATTCAAACTCACGGGAAGAACATGTGCAGCACCTCACCCTGGTTTTGGAACGCCTAAGATGTCATGGATTACGATGTAGTTTGAAAAAATGCAAATTTGGATTATCAAACTTGAACTATCTAGGTCACACTATCGCAGCCACCCATAATGAAGCACAAGGAAAACACCTACAGAAGATCGAGAATTTTTAGACCCCAACGACGGTAAAGGAGCTACAACAGTTCCTTGGGGTAGCAAATTGGCTCCGTGAGTATATCCCAAACTTTTCAACGATTGCCGCCCCCGTAACTCGCTTGTTAGGAAAACGGAAATTTGTTTGGGACCGGGAGGCCGAAGAAGCATTCCAAGAACTGAAACGAGCTCTTCTACAGCCCTTGAAATTACACCGACCAGATCCCACAAAAGAATTTGTCCTGCAAACGGATGCTAATGCCGTCGGGATGGGGGCGGTACTGTATCAAGAGGGGCCAGAGAATGAAAAATTGGTAATTTCCTGTGCCAGCACGAAGTTCAGTGGAGCAGAGACAAGATACCATTGCAACGAGCAGGAGGTCCTGGCGGCCGTCTGGGCATGTCGGCGATACAGGCCCCTACTCGAGGATCGAGAATTCATACTACGCACTGACAGTCGAGTTCTGTTACGGCTCGATCGATACAAAAAGGAACGAGCGAAACTAACTAGATATGCTCTCCTCTTACAGGAGTTTAGTTTTAGAGTGGAGCATTGTTCCGGGAAAAGTAAC
>NW_019418072.1:16498-23335 GCF_000390285.2 Anoplophora glabripennis | reverse complement strand
TCTCACTTGGCAACGCCATGCATCCCAGTTAAAGGTCCAAGGTCATCGCGGCGAAATTGACCACACCAAAGAGCTGTCGCATATGGTTGTAATATGTGGTATAAAGGTAAGTTGCGTTCAATCTTCATATTTTGGGTTCCCCTATATGCCCCTACTCTCTGTCAGTTCTCATGCGAAACACCCTGTATATTATTTCAGAAATTTAATGATAAATATCCCAATATTAATAGTGAAATGAAATTTTCTAATTGAAAGCTCATGGTCATTAAGCATGAAAGTGGCAGATGGTACAGATTTGAAAAGGTCTTTAACTCTTGTATGCCCCGCTTTGAAAGAATATTTAAAATTTATTATTAAGTGCTTATTCTTACAAACATTGACTAGACCAGGGATCCCCAACCTTTTATTTTCTCAAGGTAAATTTACAATTGGACATTGTTAATAATACACGTGGTGTACAAAAAATATTTAATTTCAAAAAATAATTTTAACGTAAAAATTATTACCTATTTACATACCTGAATCATTGGCGACGAGGCAGTAACCTGGGCAGTGAATGAGTTCTAACCCTACAAGGCAGCGGGGCCGGACGGAGTTTTCCCGTCGTTGTTGCAGAGGGGCCTGGACATTCTCTTGCCATGTATGGTGAGGGTGTTCCGGGCCAGTCTGGCGATGGGCTACGTCCCACAGGCTTGGAGGTCAGCCAAGGTGGTCTTCATCCCCAAGGCTGGGAAGGAAGACTACACTGCGGCGAAGTCTTTTAGGCCTATCAGTCTCACATCCTTTCTGTTTAAAACGATGGAAAGGATTGTGGACAGGTATCTGGTGGATGGGGCGTTGAGTAGATACCCAATCCACACGAACCAGCACGCCTATAGGCGGGGCAGGTCCACGGAGACGGCCTTACATAGTGTCACACATAAAGTAGAGAAGGCCCTTCAGTACAAGGAGGTTGTATTGGCAATATTCTTTGACATAGAAGGTGCCTTCGACAAGGCAAAAACTGAGACCATATGCAACTCGCTCCAAGACCGGGGCACATCGCCTATCGTGGTCGAATGGGTGAGTTCCGCATTGAAGGAAAGGAAGGTTAGTGCAGTCATGGGGGACTGTCGCAGGGACCTGGGAGTGGGAGGGGGATGCCCTCAAGGCAGCTGCCTCTCCCCGCTTCTATGGTGCCTAGTAATGGACGGTCTCCTGGAACGCCTAACCTCGGAGGGATATAGTGATGCCCAGGCTTACGCCGATGATGGCGTGGTTCTAGTCGCGGGCCGGTTTTTGGATGTGGTATGCGACAGAATGCAGGGAGCCTGTAGGATCATAGAGAGGTGGTGCGAGGAGATGGGGCTCTCAGTCAACTCAAAGAAGACTGAGATGATCCTATTTACAAGGAGAAGGAAGATAGGTGATTTCAGGGCTCCAACCATGTATGGGAGGCCCCTGACTTTGGTCAGGGAAGTCAAATACTTGGGGGTAATCTTGGACAGCAAACTGTCGTGGGGGCCACAGGTTGAGAGGATTACCCGGAAATCAGTGGCAACCCTCTGGCAGTTAAGGAAGGTAGTTGGCAAAAACTGGGGACTCAATCCAAAGGTGCTTCACTGGGTGTACACGGCGGTGGTTAGGCCGAGGCTACAGTATGGGGCCTTGGTCTGGTGGCCGTGTGTGGACCGGGTGACGGTAGCCAGGAAGTTGGTGAGAATCCAGAGACTTGCCTGCTTAGGTATTACAGGGGCAATGAGGACGACCCCAACTGCCGCGTTAGAGGTCCTTCTGGGGCTGCCGACCCTTCCTACATGGATTATGAGGGAGGCGATGGCGGCATACCTTAGGATAAGGGACGCCGGTGGTTGGAGAGCTAAAGGACGCACTGAGGGTCATGCTTCCGTGGCCCTCAGGGCGGAGAGGGACATCCCAATATCCGCCATGAGGGTTACGGAAGCAGAGGACCGGCTTAGGTTAGGAAGGAAGTATGTCACCACTTTCCCCTCGAGAGAGCAGTGGAAGCAGGAAGGTGATATGTTCTCCCCGGGATCCCTAGTGTGCTATACTGATGGATCTCGGGTAGAAGACGAGTTTTCAGGAGCAGGAATTTATCTGGAAGGCAGCGGCATCCAGGAAAGCTTTTCACTGGGTATGTATGCTACAGTCTTCCAGGCTGAGGTTTTTGCTATTTTGATGGTAGCAAGCAAGGAGGAGGTAAGGAATTGTGCAGAGGAGAAGATTTTTATCTGCTCCGACAGTCAGGCCGCGCTCAGAGCGGTTAGCTCCCCGAGGACTAGGTCTGCCCTTGTCCAAGAATGTGGAGACGCTCTAGAGTCTTTGGCCAGACGAAAAGAAGTAGAGTTGGTTTGGGTCCCAGGCCATAGGGGCATCCCTGGTAACGAGAGGGCGGATCAATTAGCTCGTCTTGGGTCCAGGGGACCTGGACAGGGACCTGAACCAATCTTAGGTATCACACGAGGCAGCATTAATGGGGCCCTCAATAAGTGGGCCTATCAAACTTTAGGTCTGGATTGGAGGAGAAATAGAGGATGCAGGCAGGCCCATAGTTTTATACATGGACCTAGCAAATCCAAGTCAAGTTGGCTGCTGAGCCTCAGTCGAAGAGCCCTAAACCAAATGGTGGGGGTTCTGACAGGCCACTGCAGACTTAGGAGGCATTTAAGCTTAATAGGAATTGAGGAGGACCCTCTATGCCAGAAATGTGGCGAAGGGGAAGACACCCCTGTCCACCTTCTGGGACAGTGCGCAGCCTTTGGGAGAATAAGACATAAAGTCTTTGGTGCTGAAGAGCTGCAAGGGGTTGAGGTGAGAGAACTTTCATGGACCAAAATCCTGGCGTTCATTAGGGCGTCGGGTAGGTTCGAGGAGGGTCAGAGGCAGAGAGTGGTTAGGTGATGGGACGGCGGGGTAGGCAAAAAGGGCCCACTTGTGGCCTAATTGCCAGGCTGAGGCCGCCCCTTTACTACTACTACTACTACATACCTGAACACTATTGAGCTTGTTTCAATAAATAACCTACTGTAAATGACACAGAAAGAGTATAACGCGTAAAAACTGGGACACGAACGCTAAAATGACATTTACTTGCTTTGTTGTATTATTTTTTGTTTTCCAGGCATACATGATTAATCAAAATATGTTTGTTGTCAATTAATACGGTATTGACTTTTCATGCGTTTTCTGTAATACATGTTTCACAAAAGTAAACTTTATATACATCTTTGAATTCAGAATAAAAATCTACACCCAGACAGCAATATATATTCCCAGAATAATCCAAGTATATTCGATTTAGAACATTTGATTATTCCTAGAATCTGTTTTAAATATATTTATACTTTTGAAAATATTCATAGAATCATCATATTGGAATATCTCAGATAAACTTAGAATATACATTTTGAAATATTCTGTAGATATTCACAAATATTCAAGGAATATATATAGAATATCTAAAATCAGAATATTCTTCAACGAATATACTTGGTACAATATTTAATTAGTCAGATTATTATAAAAATGTACCTAGAATATATTATAGATGTGAAATTGAATATGATAGATATTACATGAATATTTCTGGGTATGTTCTCTGAACATGTTAGTAATGTTCAATGAACCTATATTTTAAACTTTACTGTGAATATAGTCCAATTATATGGGTCTTTAAATCGCAATTTTGGTCAACTTGCCTGAATTTTTTATTTGAAAAAAAAAATTACTGTCATTTAATTGTTATTATATACCTTAAATTAACTTACATAAAAAATTCAGGCAAGTTGATCAAAATTGTGATTTAAAGGCCCATTTAATTAGACTAATATTCATGGCTGAAAATATAAAATATGGGACGAGGGTAATAACTACTCTTAATAATAAATTGGTTAACTATTTATTTTATTTTATTTTTTTCACTAATAACATTTCTAGCATCTCTCAGTCTATTTCTTCTCAGTTACCAATTCTGAAACAAAAATATATATTTTTGAATTTTCTTTTTGCTGGATTTTATGTCAATATGTGAAAAAAATTTGAACTAATAATATTTCATAAGAAAACCTTTTTAAATAAAACGGTTTCACTTTGGTTTTAAATTTTTGATATCATTACTATCTTCAATGAACGTACTTCTTTAACTTTTAGTAGAAAATGTATTCCTATTTTCTCCACCACAATAAACGTTAGAAGTGTAAAAAATGAAAACAAGAAGTGATTGGCCCAAGCTCATTTTATAACTAAAGCCAGTTCTATATACCTGAGAGATTGACTAAGATCTCAGCAAATAACGTATCAATCTCAGTGTTACTAGGACTATAATGTATTTCTGGGTTTTATAAGAGATAGTTCTAGGACGGAATTTTGCAAAGATTTAGGCTTAGCGACACTTCCACTAGATGAGAACTTTTCCAATGAATTTTATGAAGGTAGTTTTGTTGTAACTTCATTAATCTCTATGAAACTGCCAATACATACCACATTTTATTTCGTTTTCTTGTCATTTCGTTAATTTAAACAAATAATAGTATAGCCTTAAAGAAAACTTACTTTGTAGTTTATATGGTCTCCAGGTCTCCTTTCTTCTTTTTGCCATTTTGTCACAGTTTCTAATTCTAATCAATCTTAAGCATACCAAACACCACAAATCATTGAACCTGCTTTGTGCAAAATACAAAACACTAATAATAATAATTCCCCAAATTGTTAAATTAGAATAGGTATTCAGTTTTATTGCCTATTAAATAAAAATTACAGTTTTTTTAAACTACGTATATCCTATTGAGAATGTATTAGGAATATTGATTGAAGAATATTCCTGAGATTTTATTATTAGCATATCTATGGAGAATATCATATGTATATTTAAAAAGGCATCTTCTACGAATATTTTATAAGCATATTAATATTCTATGAATATTCTAGGTTTATTCAGAATATATATATAATCTTTTTAGAAGGTTTAGAGAATATTCTCAGAATATATGGTGCTGTCTGGGACAATAATTAATAAAAAAGATATATATTGCTATTCGAAAAAAAAAGTTGACTATCGCTTTTCAAAAAAAAATAATAAATATGCTCCAATAGGCTCACTCTATAATGTTTTTAGAGCCATGTCATATAATTTTTTGTTTTTAAAATCGGACTATAAATGCCGTGAGTTATGGATTGCGGCATATTTTAGGAGACAGCCTGTATGTAATACTAAAAACTATTTCATTTATAAAACGTAGTGAAAACAATTTTATCCTAATATACAGGGTGTCCGCAATAGATCTACAAAAAAAGTTAAATAAAAACTTTTTGGTTTTTGAGTTACAGGCATTCAAAGTTGTCAAAAATAAAACTATTTTAATTAATAACTTCATAAACCTTTTACCGATCGCGTTAAAATTTGGTACATTTATTTGGACTATTATAGCGTATTATTTCTTAAAGCTTTAGTCAAATCGATATACTGGGTGATAGTTTTCTCCAGTTACCTCTCCCTTTTAGCGGTCAAAACTTTTACAGTGGTCGTATTTTTTTAAAACGGGCAGCAACATTGAAAATATTGTCTCTTGAGAAAATCGCCTACAGAAAGCTATTCTTGAGAAAAATGGCATTATTTGCAGGTCTATGCGTTTCGGTTTGCGTAGCAGTGTCACGGATTTAAAACTTTGAGATCAGTAGGCAATGAAAACAAAATATTGATTTATGTGGCTATCAGGTAATGTCATTATTGTCGTGTTTCTTTAGGATTCTCATCACTTCACACATGCAGATTATAAAGTGTCTGCAGCAAGGGCGACAATAATGGCATTACCTGATAACCACAGCAATTAACATTTTGTTTTCATCGCCTTCTGAACTTAAAGATTTAACAACATTTTCAATGTTGCTATCTGTATTAAGAAAATACGACCACTGTAAAAGTTTTGACCGCTAAAAGGGAGAGGAAACCGGAAAAAACTATCACCCAGTATGTCGATTTGACTAAAGCTTTAAGAAATAATACGCTATAGTAGTCCAAATAAATGTGCCAAATTTTAACGCGATCGGTAAAAGCGTTATGAAGTTATTAATTAAATTTGTTTTCTTTTTGACAACTTTGAAGGCTTGCAACTCAAAAACCGGAATTTTTTATTTAACTTTTTTTTCGTAGATCGTATTTATTTATCGTCGTGAACATGCAGTCAAACGTTGCTGGTGAAATTTACGGACACCCTGATGTGTTTTTATTAACTAGCAACCCGCCCCGGCTTCGCACGGGCAAATATAAAATAGCCTATGTTACTCCGAGGAGATGTAGCTTTTGGTAAAATTGGTTGAGTAGTTTTTGAGTTAAATCGTAACAAACAAAAAATCAATAATCTTTCATCTAATGCGACCCTAATATTAATTTTAAAATAATTCACGATATATACAGGGTGCTTCTAAAATAGAGTTCCAAACTCCTGCTGCGTTTATAACTCATTAAAATAAGCCAAAAAGTTCCTATTAACATGTGCCCTAAAACGCACCCTTAGGAAGTTATATGCCCTTAAAAGGGCTCAAACAAAATTTAAATTTTCCACTCACCACTTTTACTAATTAAACACTGCAAAGCTCAATTGACAGTTTATCAATAATTTAAATTGTTAAGCGTTGTGGCAACTTTTATTTGCCATGGTAAACAGATTTTTGTAATTTTTGGCCTAATAACTTAAAGAGCAGAGTAATTTTCAAACTCAATTTACTCGAAAACCATTGGAAATATCGATTTGACAAAGATAATATTTTTTACGTAAAATTGTTAAGATTTTATAAATCTGTAGAGAAAATTGTAAAAAAATTGAAATAAAAAAAATTACG
>NW_019418072.1:1493-15871 GCF_000390285.2 Anoplophora glabripennis | reverse complement strand
ACACAGTCGTCAGTCGTCACCTCCATTCGCTCCAAGTCAGTTTATTAAAGGATCACGCGCGCGTTATCGTTCGGCTTATTAGCTAAACAGTAGGCAAGACGGTGCGGGGGGAGGGTCGGCGATCGCATCAAGCGAAGCGAGGCGCTTGAATTTTATTCTCGCGTCCGTAATTTTTCTGCGATTACTCCTAAGATATTTATTTAAATTATATGGTGTAAAAGAGTAAAATAATGTGCATGAAATGCTTAAAGCCTCTAACTTATTTAAAATGATAAGGATTAATACCGTATTTGTGTAAATAGTTTTTACATTACCGCTTTATAATTGCCAATTTTTTAAAGTATTAAGATGGATATAGGTAGTATGTTATCTTTAACATATAGATATATGCCATCGCGGACTTTTCTGTAGGCATATATAAGATACACAATTCCACCATACATTGATACACTACATAAACCTTCGGACCCCCCCGGCTCGGACGCGGGCGCGCCTCTAACCAAAATCCATTGGTGAAAACGGCATGAAAATCGGTGCAATAGTTTTTGAGTTTATCGCGAACAGACAGACAGACGCGGCGGAGGACTTTGTTTTATAATATGTAGTGATTAAATAATACTTGTTAATATTTAAAATATAAAAAATATCTTAATGTGTCTAGTTAAAAAGCTGTTTTTATTCGATGTTTTGAGATTCATGGGCTTTGTGGGCCAGCAGTAAATATGCATTTTATTTTTTTTATCGCGTATTCGTATTCTACACATGTTCTCTATCTCATTTACAATTAATGTATTTATGACTGAATCACCCTGTACAGGGTGTCCGGAAATTCATGCAACAAAATTTGGTCACAGATTCTTAAGACAAATTTAGGAGACCCGTATTTTTTATTTTTGCCAAGTGGCCCTCTCTTTCGGGTCACAGCCCCCTGAAGTCCGCCCCTAAGAATAATCTTTTTTTTATATCTCAGAACCCTGTTGTACGAGAATTACTAAATTTGGTACACATGTTTTATGACATGTGGAATCTGATGGTGCTACGTTTTTGGAGGGGAACCCCCTTAAGACAATTTTTCGTGGCCCCCTTGTCTGGAGCCAAAAAAATTTGGTCGCATATTTAAATTTCTTAAAAATTATCAGTCCACTAGAAAGCCATTAAATTTAGAAACTTCTTGTCCCTTTATACTTTTTTCGTAAAACGCAATGTTTTCGAGAAAAATGTCAAAATGTGATCGAATGCTTATCGTGATTCGCTATTTTCCTCAAAAACATTGCGTTTTACGAAACAAATATCAAGAAACAAATAAGTTTCTAAATTTAATGGCTTTCTATACTCTATTTTTAAACTAAGAGGAGCGTTTTGAATATTGCGCGCCAAAATGGTGGTTTCTTGTTGGTTAATTTCGAGCCCACTTTACACTGCTAATAAATTTTACATTTTGACATTTATTGTCATTTTGCCTCTTAGTTATCATCAGTTCGTTGTCATTGTGTTTTTACCTGCTTTTCTTTCTATTTATTATTCCAGTTACGTATAAATCAGTTCTTATCAGAACTAAACAACTTATTATATTGTTTATCATCCGTTTTTTCCAATTTTCCATTGGATATGGATGATGCTGCGCCGACCACGAGTAAGGCAGGCGCGGGAATTACATCGCCGTCGCCCCCAAGGAAACGAAAACAACTCAGTTTGGGGCATTTGTCTCTGGCAGAAAAGCAAGCAATATTGAATTTGTACAAGAAAAGCCTAGATGATGAACCTACTCTTAAAACTGTCCAACTTGTATCCAAAATAGCGATGACATTAGGTAAATTTATGTTAACATTATTCTGTTGAACTATATTACACATTATACTTTTTTAGGTGTTGCAAAATCAACAGTATATCGAGCCATAAAACAGTATAAATCTACTGGAAGGGTGTCTACTTCCAAACACTGTGGTGGAAGACCTGGGATTGTTACATGTTTGGATGAAGCAATGAAGAATTCCATAAGGCGTATAGTACACAGCTTTTTCTTTAAAAATCCCCACTTTGGACAAAATATTAACCGAAATAAAAAGTCGTCAGGATTTGCCACAGATGTCCCGTTCATCATTATACAAATTTATGAAACAAATTAATTTCAAGTAAGGTTGAAGACATATCTCGAAGCAAGTATAATTGCAATAAAAACATTTTATTTTTTTTGCAGATACTTAAAACGAAGTCGTAAAAGTGTGTTGATAGAACGTGAAGATATAGTGAGATGGAGACTTGACTACTCGATGTCAATTAAAAAGTTTAGATCTGAAGGTAGACCTATTTATTATTTAGATGAAACATGGTTAAATAAAGGTCATACAAAAGAAAGGGTATGGGTTGATACTAATATTAAAAGCAAACGTGAGGCGTTCAATGAAGGGCTGTCTACGGGATTAAAAAATCCGTCCGGTAAAGGAAAGCGTCTTATTATCTTACACGCTGGCTCAGAGGAAGGATTCGTGGAAGACTCGTTATTGGTTTTCGAAGGCAAAAAGAGTGGGGATTATCATGAAGAAATGAATGCAAATGTATTTGAAAAGTGGTTTTCTGAATTTTTGAAAAAAATACCAGATAATTCTGTTATTGTAATGGACAATGCATCATACCATAGTCGAAAAGTAGAAGCTATTCCGACAACATCAACAAGAAAAATTGATATGAAGGCATGGCTGCAATAAAAAAATATCGAATTTGAAGAAGGTATGGTGAGATCACAATTATTATATTTAATTCGCCAAAATAAAGATACATATAATTTGTATATAACTGATGAAATGGCAAAAAAAGAAAATAAAGTTGTGTTACGATTACCGCCATATCATTGTGAATTAAACCCTATAGAATTGATTTGGGCACAGGTGAAGAATGAAGTGGCAAGCAAAAATAAAACATATAAATTGAAGGACGTAAGGGAACTACTAATAGAGGCTCTTAATAATGTTACAAATATGAACTGGAAAAAATGTGTAGAACATGTGATTAAGGAGGAAGAAAAAATGGGAACACTTGACGGAATTATGGACGATCTCATTGAACCTTTAATTATATCAATTAATAATAGCGAGAGCGATATGGATACTGACTCGTCGAATAATTCAGAAAATTAGAAAGATAGAAATGCAACAATTCAAAGTAACAAAAACACCATTATATAATTATTCCAATGTTAGATGTAAAAATGTGAATCAATAAAATTGTTTTTAAAAAGTGAAAACTGGAATCATTTATATATGTTTGGTTCGTAGTATATTATTTCATTCATATTCAGTTTTTCAATGTTATGTAGGAAGTACCTCCTATTTTAAAAAAATATATATAAAAGTTAAATAAACCTAGAATTAGATATTTATTCATTGCACATTATTTTGAATAGGTACTTAATAACCTCATTTAAAAGTAATGAAAGCTTATTGTACTCAAAATGAGGTTAAACACTTGCAGTGAGTCTGATGCCACAGAGGTTTAATCCAGTATTATCTTCTGTGCTGATGCTATCTGGGGTAGTTTTTAGTAACTTTTGCAGTGTAAATTTGTCTTTGGCATTCACTCCTCTTAGTTTAAAAATAGAGTATAGCTAACTAATAATTAAAAAAAAATCAAATTTGCGACCAAATTTTTCTGGTTCCAAAGACAAGGGGGCTCACGAAAAAGCGTCTTAAGGGGGTTTCTCGCCAAAAAATGTAGTACTGTGAGATTCCACATGTCATAAAACCCCTGTGTACCAAATTTAATGATTTTCGTACAACATGGTTTTGAGATATAAAAAAGACTTCTTAGGAGCAGATTTCAAGGGGCTGTAACTCCGAAAGAGGGGGCCAGTTAGCAAAAAGAAAAAATACGGGTCTCCTAAATTTGTCTTAAGAATCTATGACCAAATTTTGTTGCATGAATTTCCGGACACCCTGTATATGTTATGGAAGTCAATTTTAATGTTTAAATATTATTCAAATTTTAAATTTTATCCAATATTGTCTTTTTAACCACTTCATTAACTTTATACGCTTAATGTAAGTTTTCACTTTTAAATGGCATGAATATACTTCTGTGTACATTGTCAATAAATCTGTCTATTATCATTATTATCATCATGATCCTCCATTTCCTCCTCCCCCCTGCCCCTCCTCATCCCCTTTCTCTCCATATGATAACAAATGCATCTATTTTAAGTTATAATTTTGCCTGTCCCATGTTGTCAACAACTTTGTCCATGATGTAAGGTTTTAACATAAGAACTTAACGAGCATTGCAATGAAATAAGCCTTCTTGAGTATAACTTATTTTTAAGTAATGCTTCTGTGGAAACAGGTATGAAATTAGTATATTTTTGCAGGGAGGAGTAATAGCAAAAAAATTAGTTGCAGAATTGGAGACAAATTCAGTTTCTATACTGATAACATTGGTAGCACCTTTAAAAAGACCACCTATAATTTTTGACTACCATACAAGTCATTTCTATAATGATTATAAGAGCACTGAAAATAATAATACTTTAATTATTAGTATATCAGGAGGATACAGCGACTTTTTGGTACCATCATATTTAAGTGATATCAAAGAACATAATTTACTACATATAGTGGTAAGTAATAGAATTTGATGTTAAAAACATTTTTTTTAGTGTACTAATACAGGGTGTTTCTGATATTAAGTGCGTTCCTTGAAAAAGGTGATAGAGGGGAAAATAAGCAGCTTTTATTAAGCAACTGATTAAAACACTACGTTTTATATTGAAACAAAAATTTTCACATGAAGGTTTAAACAAATTTAAAGCTGGTCCTAGTGTTGTAGCCCACTGTATCCGCCGGTGCGCTGTAGTGCGATAGCACTGATGGCGGGTTTGACGGTTTAAATTTTGTGTTCGAAAATGCAAAAATTTTATCAAACCTCGTTTAAAAGTAACATGTAATTAAATGAATAAATGAATTACTTACCAACGGGCGAAGTATCATTTAAATTGTAATGACATTCTCCGTACATTAACATCAATCTGCTAGTTTCGATCAAAATACATTATATATGCCGGCTAAGTAATACTGCAACACACAACGCACAAGACGCACAGGGTCGGCTTAATTTATGGCTAATTTTCTTAATTAATTTTCTCAAAAACAGAGGCATTTAGACCATCAGTTGCTTAATAAAAGTTACTCATTTTTGTGGCCTCTAACCTATCACCCTTTTCAAGGGATGCACTTATTTCAGAAACACTGTGTACCTAAGTCCTACAATAGAATTGGAAATGTAACAATTTTTTTTTCAGTCTACTAATATACCAAAGTCCTGGATAGAGGCAAATCATGTTGAAATTATCTGGTGTAAACAAATTGTATTAGCCATTAACAGGGCACTGTTTGATAGCATTGACCTGCGAACAAAACAAATATCAACAAATTTAACCTATCTTAATCAAGTTTTTAAACATCATCTTGTTCAAGTAAAATAATGTACCTATTGTGTGTTTAGTTATTTGTATTATTTTTTTTTAGCATAGTGGTTTAAAAGTACAAAAATTAGGAAGTTACTCTGTGGAAACAGAAATTAATTATAACGGGCAGTGGATAGAAAGTTTATTAAGGCAATATTCAGTAGAATTTTTCCATGGTTTAAAAGAAACACATTGGTATATGGTAAAATTAATCAACCTTCCTACTCATCAAATGTTATCAGTTTTGGCTATAAATTTAGATACTGATAATTGGGTATTCGCTTGTAATGCATATTTTCCAAAAGGTGGAAGTAGAGTATGGTAAGTTAATAATCAATTCATTTTACAAGGTGACTGGTAAGTCGATGTATTCCTTTGGAAGTATGGTAGTAATTAAGAAATAATATCTAGTAATTATACTTAACAATAGAAAAATAATAAAATTATTTTCCTCAATTATCTAAGAATTTCGAAGAGGCAACTGAAATTCTAAGCTTTCAACAATTTCTGAAGAAATTTTTTTTCAACTATACCAATCTGCGAAAATAAAATTAAATGTATATTTTAAATTTCAAGATCTACATTTATAAAAAATTTCTGAGACTAACACAAAGTATTTTCTGATATTTCTGGTTATATTGAAAGTCAGCACCACCTGTGTGATGTGTGACCACTGTTATTGATAAGCAATAAATTTAATTTTTTGTTGATATTTAATAGACTAGTTTTAAGTAATTTTTAAATACACACAAATGGTTATTTAATTCAAATTAATTAAAATTGGAATAAACCAGATTATCAAAATATCAGAATTATTAAATACTACATTTTTGTACAGAAAGTTTGATGATTGTCTTAATTTTATTTTAGAAATAACATGCAGTGAATATCGTTTATTACCATTCTGCTTTTAATGACCGAATATTTATTGTGCCATGCTGGGGGAGTTATGCACTGTACTTTAAAAGGTATTACTCATTCGAGTTTATCTGAATTTTATCGTGTATTTCAACTTCTTCCAGCATATTTCGTTTATATTTTGGCTTACTCTATGCCCTATAAAAATATTCAGAGTAACTATTCGATCACCAAATTTTAACAGAATGTACACAACAGAATTAGAAATACTAAACTGTACGTGACTACTTTTGCCATCCCGTAGAAACCGGGTCATAACGTCTCAAATGGAAGAGGATCTATATTTCGTGAACACTAAGGCCTATAAAATTTTTCAGAAAAACTGTTCGATCTTCAAATTTTAACAGAAAGCACAAAACAGAATTAGAAACACTACACTGTACCTGACTACCTTTGCCATCCTGTAGGAGCCGCATCAGAGTGTCTCAAACGGAAGAAGACCTAGATTTCGCGAACACTATTCCCTTTAAAAATTTTCAATGTAACTGTCCGATCACCAAATTTTAACAGAATGTACAAAACAGGATTAGAAAAACCACACTGTACCTCACTACCTTTGCCACCCGTAGGAACGGCGTCAGAGCGTTTCAAATGAAAGAGGACCTAAATTTCGTTAACACTATGCTCTATAAAATTTCTCAGAGCAACTGTTCGATCACCAAATTTTAACGTAATGCATAAAACAGAATTAGAAACACCACAGTGTAAGTCATTACCTTTGCCATCCCGTGGGAACGGCATCGGAGTGTTTCAAATGAAAGAAGACCTAGATTTCGCTAACACTATGCCCTATACATTTTTTCAGGGAAACTGTTCGATCACTAAATTTTAACAGAATGCAAAAAACAGAATCAGGAATACTAATTTGTACCTGTTTACCTTTGCCATCCCGTAGGAACGGCGTCAGAACATCTCAATTGGAAGAGGATCTATATTTCGCGAACACAGCCCTATAAAATTATTCAGAGAAACTGTTTGATTACCAAATTTTAACAGAAAGTAAAAAACAGAATTAGAAACACCACACTGTACCTCACTACCTTTGCCATCCCGTAGGAACGGCGTCAGATCGTTTCAAATGAAAGAAGACCTAGATTTGGCTAACACTATGACCTATAAAATTTTCCAGAGTTACTGTTCGATCACCAAATTTTAACATAATGCACAAAATAGAATTAGAAACACCACACTGTACCTGACTACCTTTGCCATTCTGTAGGAGCAGCGTCAGAGCGTCTCAGACGGAAGAAGACCTAGATTTCGCTAACACTATGCCCTATAAAAATTTTCAGAGTAACTGTTCGATCACCAAATTTTAACAGAATGTACACAACAGAATTAGAAATACTAAACTGTACGTGACTACTTTTGCCATCCCGTAGAAACGGTGTCATAACGTCTCAAATGGAAGAGGATCTATATTTCGCGAACACTAAGCCCTATAAAATTTTTCAGAGAAACTGTTCGATTTCCATATTTCAACAGAAAGCACAAAACAGAATTAGAAACACTACACTGTACCTCACTACCTTTGCCATCCTGTAGGAGCGGCATCAGAGCGTCTCAAACGGAAGTAGACCTAGATTTCGCTAACACTGCCCTATAAAAATTTTCAGTCACTGTTTGATCACCAAATTTTAACAAAATGTACAAAATAGAATTAGAAACACCACACTGTACCTGACTACCTTTGCCATCCCGTAGGAGCGGCGTCAGAACATTTCAAATGGAAGAAGACCTAGATTTCACGAACTCTATGGCTTATAAAAGTTTTCAGAGTAACTCTTTTGATCGCCAAATTTTAACAGAATGTATACAACAGCATCAGAAGCACTACAGTGTATCTTATTACCTTTGCCATCCCATAGGAGCAGCGTCAGAACGTCTCAAATAGAAGAGGACCAAGATTTCGCGAACACTATAAAAAAAACTTGAGGACAATTCTACAAGTCCTTCTTCTCCTATAAGGCTGACTAGTGAAGCTTCAAGGAAAGGTTTTTGGCACATTCTTTTATCTAAGCGTTATTCAGTTCCTCATACAAATTTATTGTAAGTTTTTCATGTTCTTTTCCTCAAATTATCTTGAAATAGATTGTATAAAATACCTTTTACTATATAGCGGAACAGTGAGTGGATGGATAAACGTTGCTTGCAAATCAGTCCAAACAAAGAGGGTGTTAGGTTTTTCATTCTTATTTTCACAACAGAGACTCACATTAATAATTTGTAGACTTCAAATTCTTTTTCTGTCTCAATTGATACCAAAAATTCCTTATTTCTTAGTTTATGTATATCCAACGATAAAAGACCATAATCAGAATCCGCTGGAGTACTTTGTTTTTGTTTTTTTTAGCGTATGAGGAAATATGTTTTTGGATTTTATTTATTTTGTTCGTTTGGCACATTGTAACGGTTAATTTAGTAGAACACGCGGTATTCCAGAGAGACATCCAAGCTAAAAGTTACATTTAGTAGGCAACCAACCATGTATTTATTAAAGATTTGTGTTATAATTATACATTTTTAGTATTTAGAATTACTTCAATAATACGAATTGGACAATCTATACAATAATATAAGTCAGCAGTAGATTAGTTTAACTTTTAGAGGTAAAGACCGTTAATATTTGTTTAAAGACTTGAAAATTGTTTCATGAAAGTGCTACACTCTGCTTATAAATTAAAATGTATCAACAAAATATTTACAATATTATGCAGTGATATGATTAGTGGTGAAATGATGTTCCAATAATAAATAGATTTCATTAAATGTTTAATAACAATTTGAATTTCAATTTTCATTTGCACCGGCCAGCGAGTCGTTTTTTTTATAGACAAGAAATGTAGGTTCTTTTTGTCGACCGCTAGAAGTGAGGAAGCGAACGCGGGAGTCGAGGAACTTGCCTGTTAAAATCACGCTCTGTGCGAAATATAGTGGCCTTATAATATTCTGAGGTAGATATTAATGTTTAAATAATTTTTGTTTTGTTAAATAATGTTAAATGTGTAATACTTAAGACTTAATCATATTTTAGGCTTTTTACTCTACGTTAAAGTTTACTGCTACGCTAAGTTTGCTGCTTTATGTAATCCTGTTTTATTGAATGCCACGTATCACGTACTATCCAGGCCGAAGTACTTCCTAAAGTTGGTAAAAATCATTGGTAACATCATTGAATCACTCATATACTGCTAACGTTTTGAAGTATGTCCATTACAAGTCTGTGATTACGACAAAGTTTGTTGGCGAGTCCAGTAACCATCTATCTTTGGAGGAGCCCCAGAGACTGATGTAATCACTTTCTCTAAATCTAATGCTGCATTATGACCAGAACCATTTAGGAGCAGATTGTACCAACTTTCAATAATATTGTAAGTTCTTTCCAATTTTTTTTATCACGTATGCAAGTGCCTCACCGAGTCTTAAGTACTGCAGGGGAAAGTCAGTTTATCCAACGACAACAACTAAATCTTTTATTTGTTATATACTCCTTTTTTATGCTTATGCCTTTTAAGATTACATACTTATTTAATATAAAACTGTGAACTCCATAACAGCTGTTTGCGGAGGGGATAATTGTTTATATAATTTTGAAAGATTCAGTGCCGAATATACTAATGCTCTGTGTTTTCAATACATCCTATATGAACGTTTTATTAACTTTAATACTCGTATTAACCAGCATATAATATTATAGTCAATTTAATTTAGTACGTACAGTATATTTAATACAATTTGTTGTATGGAATTTTTCTGTATTATTATTTAGAGAACAACAAACATACCCTAGCACTTTTACATTTTATGTTATCTATTGTTTCATGTGAATTTAAGACACATTAACTAGTAAAATTAAATATTTTAAAACAATATTCATTATTTTGGTTTATTGTGTATTTTGTCCACTTTTTGTCGTTTCCTTCGGAACGGCTGGCGCCCAAAGTTGTCTACTCACAAAGTATTATTTGTTGGAGTTTATTGCAACAAAGTATTTGTTATTCTCAAATCAACAATCGAACTCACGCCGCTCTCGGCTATATTGAGCTGTCGTGCATCGTCGAACCCTCTATTAACAGTTATGATTATCTTAAACTTAAGTAAGGTTACAACATGCCGTAATGATTTTCTTTGTATATGCGCCTGAACTAGATTGCGTTTTTTTTTTGGATAATTCGGAGATATTCACAAGTTGGAACTTTATATGAAATCCTGCTACCTCACATCTTCGTCCTGTAGGACCTCCTTGCAGTGAAATTGACTCTTTTTCCGCCAACGAAATTTGTAAGTACTGCATTATTTGATTCCGCAATATTATTATCCATGTTTAAAATAAGACTCAACATCCTTGCTTCTCTTTCTAGAGTAAACAATAGATTCTGGAAAAGACCAGATTCTTTCATAGATGGTACCCAATTAACTTCATTTGCACTTTTAGGACCAGAAGCATTTTGTGTTTTTCCACTTCCCTATTAATTGTTTAATTTTCCTTGGATACGGTTGCCATAAGCATACTCATTACTTTTTTTTGAACAAATCAAACCAAACTTTAAAATATGCCTTGTCACATATTTTTTCACATACCTTTTTAATTAAATAGCAATATTTGTAAAATAATATAAACTTTAAACATTCATTCATTTTTCAGTTTACCGTTATATACCGGGATGGCGAAGGTAGTCAGGTACAGAGAAGTCTTTCTAATTCTGAGGTGTACAAGCTGTCAAAATTTGGTGATCGAACAGTTACATTGAAAATTTTTATATAGAATAGTGTTCGCGAAATTAAGGTCTTTTCCATATAAGACGCTCTGATGCCGCTCCTACAGGATGGCAAAGGTAGTCAGGTATAGTGTGGTGTTTCTAATTCTGTTTTGTGCATTCTGTTAAAATTTGGTGATCGAACACTTATTCTGAAAATTTTAATAAGGCATAGTGTTCGCAAAATCTAGGTCTTCTTCCATTCAAGATGTTCTGGTGCCGCTCCTACGGGATGGCAAAGGTAGTCAGGTATAGTGTAGTGTTTCTGATTCTGTTATATACATTCTGTTAAAATTTGGTGATCGAACAGTTACTCTGAAAATTTTTATAAGGCATAGTGTTCGCGAAATCTAGGTTTTCCTCCATTTGAAACATATATAAGACGTTCTGAGGCCGCTCCTACGCGATGGCAAAGGTATTCAGGTACAGTGTAGCGTTGTTGATGCTGCTGTATACATTCTGTTAAAATTTGGTGATCGAACAGTTATTCTGAAAATTTTAATAAGGCATAGTGTTCGCAAAATCTAGGTCCTCTTCCATTTGAGACGTTCTGGTGCCGCTCCTACAGGATGGCAAAGGTATTCAGGTACAGTGTAGTATTTCTGATGCCGTTTTATACATTCTGCTAAAATTTGGTGATAGAACAGTTACTCTGAAAATTTTTGTCATAGTTTTCGCAAAATCTAGGTCCTCTTCCATTTGAGAGGTTCTCCTATGGGATGGCAAAGGTATTCAGGTGCAGTGTAGTGTTTCTGATTCTGTTGTATATATTTTGTTAAAATTTGGTGATAGAACAGTTACTGTGAAAATTTTTATAGGGAATAGTGTTCGCGAAATCAATGTCCACTTCCATTTGAGACGTTCTGACACCACTCCTACGGGATGGCAAAGTTATTCAAGTACAGTGTAGTGTTCCTGATTCTGTTGTGTACAACCTGCTAAAATTTGGTGATTGAACAGTTACTGTGAGAACTTTTATGGGGCATATAATGTTTGCAAAATCTAGGTACTCTTCCATTTGAGATGTTCTGGTGCCGCTCCTATGGGATGGCAAAGATAGTCACGTACAGTGTAGTGTTTCTGATTCTGTTGTATACATTCTGTTGTATACATTATGTTAAAATTTGGTGAACGAACAATAACGAAAATTTTTATAAGCTATAGTGTTCCCAAAATCTAAGTTTCCTCCATTTGAAATGTTCTGTTGTATACATACTGTTAAAGTTTGGTGATCGAACTAATACTGTGAACATTTTTATAGGGCATACTGTTCGCGAAATCCAGGTCTTCTTCCATATAAGACGTTCTGACGTGCCGCTTCTACAGGATGGCAAAGGTATTCAGGTACAGTGTAGGGTTTCTGATGCTGTTGTATACATTCTGTTAAAATTTGGTGATCGAACAGTTACTCTGAAAATTTTTATGTCACAGTTTTCGCGAAATCTAGGTCCTCATCCATTTGAGACGTTCTGACGCCGCTCCTACGGGATGGCGAAGGTATTCAAGTGTTTCTGATGCTGTTGTATACATTCTGTTAAAATTTGGTGATCGAACAGTTACTGTGAAATTTTTATAAGGAGTAGTTTTTGCGAAATCAATGTCTTCTTCCATTCGAGACGTTCTGATACCGCTCCTATGGGATGACAAAAGTTTCAAGTACAATGTAATGTTTCTGATGCTAATATATACATTATGTTAAAATTTGGTAATCGAACAGTTACTGTTAAAATTTTTATAGGGAATAGTGTTCGCGAAATCAAGGTTTTGTTTCATTTGAGGCGTTCTGACGCCACTCCTACGTGATGACAAAGGTATTCAGGTGTATTGTTTCTGATTCTGTTGTATACATTCTGTTAAATTTTGATGATCGAACAGTTACTGTGAACATTTTTATAGGGCATAGTGTTCGCGAAATCTAGGTCTTCTTCCATATAAGACGTTCTGACGCTGCTCCTACGGGATGACAAAGGTAGTCAGGTACAGTGTAGCGTTTCTGATTACGTTGTATACATTCTGTTAAAAATTGGTGATCGAATAGTTGCTCTAAAAGTTTTTATACAGCAACTGGTAGCGGGGGAAGTCTAGGTCCTCTTGAATTTGGGGCGCCTTTACGGGCTTGTCATAGAAGCATGATATTATAATGTTGTCCCAACGCAGGTATTTATTTAATCAATAAGTGAAATTTTTTTGACCGCATTTAAATGAAAAATTTGTTGGCAATCTGCAGGCGAAAATGTATTGTTTCATGGTATGCAACCCCCAATACGCGAATACTGCGCCTGCGCAGTAACGACTTGCTCAGCGATATCTATCCCAATTTGAAGCTTCGGTGTGTCATAAACTGGATGGCGTAATTAAAAAAAAATTAAATGCATATTTAAGCAGAAAAAAATATTTTCAAATCATTATTTAACCCCCTTTTCAGGCTGTTACTGACTGGCTGACGTCACAATATTATGCACGGATACGATATGAACAACGCGCCCTAGATGCAACGTTGCCATATTTATATATTTTCGCACATATAATGACAATAAATAAACGGTTTGCTCACGTCAGCCAATAATAATTTAAAATGCTATAAATTATTTTTTATAATTATGCAATCAGCACATTAAATTGTTATTGTTGCCCAGCAAGAACCTCGAGGAGGTCTGAGCATGCCTTGCCAAAAATCAGTTTTTATTAACATCATAATGTTAATTTTTTAATTTGCTGTAAGCCTTCGGGCAAATGTTCAAATACATTACCGTTACCGTCTATGCACAAGTATACACGTTGGATAGATGAGCGGCGGATGCGCGCCACGCGCCATTATTCCATGGCTAGAAATTGGCTTCAATGATTTGGGATCGAGGGGGATTATCCCTCTTTATCTCGTGTAGGCCTGGACAGCCTTCGTAGGTGGGCCCCATCCGTCGTCTACCCCGACCGCAAATGCAGCCGGTGTAGGCGCTTTGTGGGACCTCCTTTCGTCCTGGCTGGGCCCCGCCGGCTAGGGCCTTTTCTTCTGGCGCTCTTCTTGCTTCGCCGGCTCGTCTGTGTAAACCCCGGGGGTAGTGTCATGTTTATGTGTGGTATGGTTGGGTAGGGTAGTGCGGCTATGCAGCCTGGGACGCGCTTTGCTAAGGTGGCCCTTAGCCCAGCGCGGGAGGGGAGGGGAAAGGAGGGTATGGGGGCTGTGTATGTGTGTGTGTGTGTCGTTGTCTTCGTTTCTTGATCCTGGCTGTCTCTGAAACAGAAAAGGTTAG
>NW_019418072.1:0-405 GCF_000390285.2 Anoplophora glabripennis | reverse complement strand
CATACACACCCCCCATATCCTTAACCCTCCCCTCCCGCGCTAGCCTAAGGGCCACCTTAGCAAAGCGCATCCCAGGCTGCAGCATAGCCGCACTACCCTACCCAACCATACCACACATAAACATGACACTACCCCCGGGGTTTACACAGACGAGCCGGCGAAGCAAGAGCGCCAAAAGAAAGGGCCCTAGCCGGCGGGGCCCAGCCAGGACAAAAGGAGGTCCCACAAAGCGCCTACACCGGCCGCATTTGCGGTCCTACTATCCAGGCCTACACGAGATGAGGCAGGATAAACAGGGATAATCCCCCTCGATCCCAAATCATTGAGGCCAATTTCTAGCCATGGAATAATGGCGTGGCGGTCCATCGTCACGCCCAGGTATCATGTTTGTCGATTCCAGGAGAT